>NW_027280586.1:0-40000 GCF_046629955.1 Centroberyx affinis
CATCCAGCTTTTTCTAGATGGGGCCAAGGTTATTATAATTTTTCATTTTTCATTAGTTTTTATTTTTATTTCGTTTTGACTTTTTGTTTTCAAGTTCAGTTTAGTTTTAATTAGTTTTTAAAGCGGGTTTGCTAGTTTAGTTTAGTTTTTATCTTTTGAAAATGCTTAGTTTTAGTTTAGTTTTTATTAGTTTCAGTGTTAGTTTTAGTCTTTTTTTGTAATATGGGGTATTTGTCAGGGGCGAGATTAAAAAATTCAAAATACTAGGCTTATGTATGAAATAAATTGACAAAGACGAAAACTAAAGACATTTTCTCTATAATTTTAGTTTATTTTAGTTAGTTTTGTAAACACACAAAACAGTTTCGGTTAGTTATCGTTTTTATTTTTATTTCAGTTAACAAAAATGTTTTTTCACACCTAGTTTTCATTATTTCGTTAGTTTTCGTTAACGATAATAACCTTGGATTGGGCGAGCCAAACTAGCATGACATTTGAACTGAGACAAACTCTGCTCTTACTGACAACATGATGGATAAAGACATGAACCAATTAGTAAAGCAAAGAGCAGAAACGGATGGAAGTGATGCTTTTTTGTCCATAATCTGCTTTAGCTTTTCGAATTTTCGCCCAGAAAATTGACATAAGACACTTACCAGTCCATCCGGCCAGGCAGCGGCAGTGGCCAGTGGAGGGGTGGCATCCATCAGCATGACTGCAGTCACAGCGCTCTTTACAGTCCATGCCATAGGTACCGTCCTGGGGAGAGCAAACGACAACACCGATTACAGAGATGGGCTTCAATAATACGGCCATTCAGAAGACATGCAAAGTAATTGTGTTAAGACTTTGCTTAAGACTTCAGACAGACCCCTTAGAGTCTTTCCATACATTTAAATAGAGTCATGTGTCCCAGAGGGGTAATTCATTATTAAAAGTGTACAGTATGAGACAAACTAGTACATACAGTAAAAAGCTATGTGTAGCCTATTAAACTGTCATAATATATATAGTGCACAAATGTTGGATGCCTGTACTGGGCCATATTTAGGACTTTTAGATAATTCTAATTCATGTAGATAGTAATGCAAGGGTTATTTTCATTTTTTATTACATATTTAGCTGTTAGGACAAGGTAGACGAGTTATATAATGGCCTTCATTCAAAACATTTACACTTCATAATTAACTTCAACTACAAAAGACCGACAAGCCTACAAATATACTCCGCAAAATGTACCACAATCAAATCCATAAACAACTGATTTACTCATATGACAGATATGGAGTTTTCTTAAACCAAGACCATTAATTCATTTAACCTCCTGACTTCCAGGAGGGACGGGCTCCTAGGGAGAGAGAGGGACTCAACCACACACTACATACTGTGCACTACAGTTCAAGTGTACAATGTTGCACTTAACTTGGGACATAGCATAGCATACATTGTGTCTTTGTCATATATTCTATTCTGTTCCGCCAAAGCAACATTAAAACAACATATTATGATCATACATAAGATTTCCTGTACCTGCACCTGTGGACATTTTGTCTAAATAACAAGATGAATCTGAAAGACAGTGGTCCAGTCACAACAACACTCACTTCCTCAGCTATCGCTGTAGGCAACATCAAACAAAGTCCCCAGGTTCTTTGGGTCAAAGAGTCAAAAAGTCTGGTTAGGACCAGGCAAGATCCAATACAATCCACACAATATCCTATGACAGAAAAATGTGTGCCAATTCCTAGTAACTGAGGTCAAGTTTATACCCCACGGCATTCTGGGTGGGTACTGACTGACTGTGGCTTTAGACATGTGAGAGGTCCTAGGCTGTATGCTGCCAAACTACCTCGAAGTGAACTGATGTTAAGCAACTTCCTTCAGGCACACCTTCATGGTGTCACTAGTTAGAGGATTATAGCACATGAACACAGCTGCAACAACTGGCTAATTTTTCACTGCCAATAAGTGAACAGCATGTCTACTGCATGGTTGGGCAGTCACCACTCTGGAAGTTTTCAAAGTGTCAGAGAAAGACAATACATTGGTAGCTGGTAACATGCTATCCAAAGGAAGGCAGAATAAACCAACAATATAAACCTCGTTGAGTATTGGGTATGGGTATGTCTTGGGTATGATGACTTGTGACAATTAAGGTCTATCAACAAATAGGCCTATATTGTGCAAAAAGCGAGTATCAAGGCAGAAAACCAAAGTCTCCCTAACCTAGAATCCTACAGCAGGGACAGCAATATTGTAAAGGTCCAGAGATAGAGTCCAGTCCCAGAGAGAAGGTAATGGAATTCATGTGCCAAACACTTTCTATTGTGGGAAAATGAGGAATTGAGAAAACACAAGATGCATGCATTACACTCTGCCAGTATAATATTTCACAAATGCAGCTGTTGCCTAATTAGTTAGACTACCACACAGTATACAGCCTACAGGAAGAAAGCATCACCTATCGGTTTCACACATGAAATTTGGATTTCCAGTATGTGTCCCATCATTGGTAGAAACGTTATCAATGCAAGATGAAATTTCATCTCCGCAGGCAGGTAGTTAGAAAGAGACATCATCACCGCGGGGAGAAACGTCATCACCACAGGCAGAAATGACATCACGGGTTGAAATGTCATTGCCATGGGTAGAAATGTAATCACTGTCGGTAGATAGAAATGTCATTATTGCAGGTAGAAATGTCATCTCACAAGTAAAGATGCCATTGCCATGGGTAGAAACGTCATCATCCCAGCTACAAACGTCATCATCATGGGTACAAATGTCATCGCCGCTGGGAAACGTCATCACACAGGTAGAAACATCACTGCCGCAGTTAGGTAGAAATGTCATCAACGCAGGAAGAAATGCCATCACCGCAGGCAGGTAGAAACATCATCACTGTGTAGAAACCTTATCAACGGGGGTAGAAACGTCATTCCATGGGTACAAATGTCATCGTCATGGGTAGAAACGTCATCCCATGGGTACAAATGTCATCACCGATGGTAGAAATGTCATCTCATGGGTACAAATGTCATCACTGTGGGTAGAAACATCATCCCAGGTTTACAAATGTCATTGTCGCGGGGAGAAACGTCATTCCCTGGGTACAAATGTCATCACCGTGGGTAGAAACGTCATCCCATGGGTACAAATGTCATCGTCGCGGGTAGAAACGTCATCCCATGGCTACAAATGTCATCACCGGCGGTAGAAACGTCATTCCATGGGTACAAATGTCATCGTCACGGGTAAAACATCATCCCCTGGGTACAAATGTCATCACCGCGGGTAAAAACGTGCTTTGCCAAAATGTAGATGCGATTACAAAGCGGACAAAATCCAGACAACAAAAATGCATGTAAGCGAGTGATCTGGTTGTTTATTATCCAGGAGACATATCCAGATGCAGATCGCATTTTAATAGCAGGTGTAAAGAGGGTCTTTTCCTCACCTGGCAATGGAGGTCACATCTGTCGCCTCTCCAGCCCGGCGCGCAGGTACAATGTCCATCCAGGGCGTTGCACGCCCCCCCATTTCCACACATACAGGTGAGGTTGCAACCCAAACCCCAGGTACCACTGGGGCAGTTGATGGAACAGTCCACGCCATGCCAACCTAAGAGAGGTTTAAATAAAGTAAAGAAACTTTCAACAGACATGATTATACTTTTTGTGATGTAAAACAGCAAAAAAAACAATTTCCGGTGTAACAAATGGATCTTCTTGGTACGTATACATCTGCTACATTGAAATAATAACAACAACGAAGGTCATCATGATGGCCTCATAAAAAGTATATTGCTGAAATGTTGGTTTATGGTTAAGGACACATTAATAGGCTATGAACTTACTCCCCAATCAAAAAGAGTCAAAAGTGCCAAATGACGCCAAATTCGGTAGGTGAGTTCACTGGACGTACCTTAGTTTAGCAAGCAAAAAGCAAAGCAGGTCAAAAAATGTGATAAAATACTGATTAATCAATGTTATGTGTAATGTGGTATACACTATGTAGTGACCTTGTTGAGATATTCAATTCTGGCAGACACATATAGAATGGAATACATGTCTTTAGTCTTCTAGTTTCCAGAATCTTTGATTTGTTTTAAGTGAGGTAGCATCAACGGGTCAAAGTTCAAAAGTAACTTTTAATGATAAGAGTATTACCTCCTGTTGAGGTTCAACCAATTCAGTTTGAATTGTTTCTAGTCTGTTCAGTCTACTGTAAAATAACCAAAGACACTTTAAGACAAATATGTTATCATAGTACTGTCTCCTCCTCTCCTCTCTTCTTCTCTCCTCTCCTTTTCCTCCTTTCCTCCTCTTTCCTCCTCATCTCACCTGCTTTACAGGAGCAGGATCCATCCACTGGTGAACACTGAGCTCCATTCTTGCAGTTGCAGCTGGAGGAGCAGTTAATCCCATGTGTTCCTACTGGGCAGGGGACTGAACAGTTGGAGCCCTGGCAACATCAATAGTCAAATGGTTATAACACGTATTCTCATACAATAGAGGGCTTTCAGGTGACATGTTCTGATCATTTCAGAGTCATTCCTATGTTCCCAGGGTGCTATGTTCCCCAGATTTATATGGCACATAATGGGAACATGACAAAGGGTCCTATGTTCCCAGGGTCCTATGTTCCCCCGTTCTTGGGTTAGGGTTAGGGTTAGTAGGGATAGGTTTGTTGGTTGTAGATTTTTACCCAGAGCCCTGACCACAACTGTTTCAAAGAACAAAGGGGCTTTTTATCAGAACTATCCAGGTTAGGCACAGGTCATCCACCGTTATTTGATTGTACTTGGTTAGAGACCTTCAAAATCAAATAAAATGATAACCATTGATTTTGCTGTGTTTATATAGCTGTTTTGAAGCCTTGTTCAAATAAAAAAAACTGGATAATATTTATGAAATATTTTAACTTGAAACGGGTCAAATTTGACCCGAACACATTAGGAGGGTTAATGTGTGTTAACAGAATATTGAACTGGGGAACATAGGACCCTGGGAACATAGGACCTTGGGAACATAGGACCCTGGGAACATAGGACCTTGGGAACATAGGACCCTGGGAACATAGGACCTTGGGAACATAGGACCCTGGGAACTTAGGACCTTGGGAACATAGGACCTTGGGAACTTAGGACCCTGGCAACATAGATACGCTCCCGATGATTTCATGTTTAGATAATGTCAGCATGTTAGCTAGCTATCTGGCAGCTAACCATCACTGCCTTGTTGTCAACACATCTGATTTGCAAACTAGCTAATGTATCTCTTAGAAGGTAGCGTTAGCAGTGGCTAGTCGCATGTTAATATTTACGGTTGCGTTGCTATATTTGCCTGCTGGCTAGTTAGCTAGCTAACAGTTTGTTCAGGTTAACTGAGCTCTTTTCAAGCTTTCAAGTGTTTCAGAGTAGAGACTAGGGCTAGAGACAAGACAGTTTACTTTAACCTACATTTATGAACAAATCTACCTCATCAGCCTACTCACTTTTACTTATAACGTTGAATGGATCTACACACACACACCAAAACAATCTTTTTCAGATATTTGCTTTTGTTGTCTGTTATTTTGTTAGACATAATTTGTGCACAGCCAGCTCTCCAGTGGACTTCATGATGGAAGGTGATATGTGGTTCTGGAAGACATTTTTTATTTTTTTCTCATGTTCGCCAACCATTAAATGTATGTGTCTATTGGTGATAAATGCTTAAGGGTATCAAGTAGCCAAAGCATGTTCTACTGGATAGGAAGTCCTTTCATTGATAATAAATGTTTCAACTTCCATTTTGAGAAATGCTGTTTCAACCTCAGGTACTGCCGTGTCCATTACAGCTACTACAGTAACCATAAGCCTAGCTATATCTGTGCCCTCCTAGTGTCCGATTGCCATTTTGACATATAAAGCAGTAGAGCTTGTCATGATGCTGTATTATTATATTACATAATGTATTATATACTATGCTTTATGCTATGTATTGGCTAGATAATGAACAAACTAGTCAGGTTTGTCAGGTCAAGGCAAAAATAACTTCATAACTTGCAACCGAATCACAGCCGTGCTGATATACAGTACAACAGCACTCCATCTCGTGTGATATTGCTTAAATACGGCTGAAAACATTGCGCCATTATGGTTGTCGCCAACTGCAGTGTTGGTGGTCCTTCCAGCTGTCAGCACACTTAAACAAATATGGAACTTGTAGTCCATTTCCTAGCTACGGCTGTTAAGAAGTACAAAGTCTTACATATCCCTTACAAAAAAGTCACGTGAAAACCCACATGTGAATTCAAAGCACATGTGCTTTTTGGATATATGTTGGTTTTCCTATGTGAACATGTGAAATTTCCCATTGACATTTTCACCTGTGAATTGTCTCTTTGAATGTGACATGAAGTCTTCACATGTGAAACAACTATCGACATATTGGCTTGTGAAAATGTGAAAAAGTTCACGTGAACAAAAAAACAACACTTCATCTAGACTGAAGTAAAAACTGTCACATGATGTCAGAATACAACATAAGAAAATGTGTTCACATGTGAAAACCAACATATCCCGAAAGCACATGTGCTTTGAATTCACATGTGTTTTCACATACATTACTTTTTTGAAGGGCATCTTCCACTTTTTTTTTTAATGTTTTTCTTAAATTTGCAAATGCATATACAGGCTCTGATGAAGGCCACTAGGCTGAAACATTAGCATGTTTGTTGAGAAATAAATTGGTGAAACTGAGATTAGTCAACTTCGTCCTGTGTGTCCTGTGTGTGTGCCACCTGTGGAACCATACAGAGACCAGCTGCTTATAAATCTCTATTCTAAAGATGCATGGCCAAAATACTGTGTGAACCTTGTTTGATTGGAATTACCACATGACATTCCAGCATCACAGAACAGTGACTGGAGCAAATCACAAATGCTAACACATTGTCACTGACAGGCGAAAACCTTGTATCCTGTCAGCATTGTTTGTAGCTTGACCACCATGCATTTTTGCCATTTTCCACTGGGTTTTAGAAGAGTTTCATCAGCCCAAATTTCTCAATACATGGAGGATCATGTAACACTTCAACTGAAGTGAAAACATGAAAATTACCAAAATTGGAATTCCAAGGTTTTCACATGACAACAGCGATATCATGTCTAAGAATCACAACCAACAGCTCTATGGGAGAACCACACAGTAACTGAACCGAATTAAGGTTTAATAAGTGAAATTAAGCATCCTGTAACATTCATCAAGGACCCCTTAGTTAGTCCACATTACAGCCACAGACCCCCATTTGACGAGATTTTGTCTCTCTGACCCAAATTTGAGAAAATTGTTATTGTTAGATATGATTTTGTCCAGAATCCCATGACTATCTGTATTGTAGGTAGAGAGATAACAGAGAAACTACGATCAAAACAGTCATTCTTCCACATTCTCTAATTGTGTTAACTTCTTGTATATGAAATAACAGTGAAGTTTAACACTTCATCAATTTGCTGGGGACCCCCTGGAACCCCCTCAAGGACCCCTGGTGGTCCCCAGACCCCAACGTTAAGAACCAGTGTTGCACATGTTAGAAATGGGTATACCTTGAAGCCTGGTGCGCAGATACACTCTCCGGTCACACTGTGGCAGTCGGCACCGTTCTGGCACTGGCAAACCTGCTGGCAAGACTCGCCAAAAAAGCCCGGGGTGCAGGTCTCGTTGCAGTAGAGGCCCGACCAGCCGGGCTGACACGTACACTCCCCTGACATCGGGTGGCAGCTGGGGACAAGAGGGGGGAAATATCATATTTAAGTTTATTTAAGTAGAGGGGACATTTTTTGAAATGTACATGAGGTATGAAAATAAGACAACAACAAAGTATTATAGACCCCCCTTCTTCTTCAGGGGCTAAAATAATCATATCCTAAGCTCTGAGTCACAGTTATGTCCAGTAAGCCTGTAGGCACTGTAAACCCAGTGACTTCATTTGGAAATAAGGAGGCATTGTACATGCAGAATAAAAATGAGCATTGACCGTCACAAGTCACGCTGTATATTATATGGGTTATGGGCTTATGGTTTAATAGGTTATTTGGTAACACTTTACAATAAGGGTCACTAAGTTAAGGGTTAGTTAATGCGTCATAAACATTAACTAACCCTTAATTAACAGTTAACTAATGTGTCTGGTAATCATTTACTAATGGTGTTCATGTTAACTAAGGTATTAATTTATACATTATTTAATAGTCATCTTTATAAACTATTAAATCATGTATAAATGAATACCTTAGTTAACATGAACACCATTAGTAAATTACACATTAATTAACTGTTAATTAAGGGTTAGTTAAAGCTTATTAAGCATTAACTAACCCTTAACTTAGTGTACCCTTATTGTAAAGTGTTACCATTATTATAATTAATAAACACATGTGCAGCCATTTTGGAAGTATCTTCCCACAGAAGATCACGCTACAAACTGTCATATTTGTATTATAACATGTGCAACTTTGTAACATGACTTCAAACTTCAACCCTCACACACACACACACACATTTTGCTTTTCAAATTTACAGATTAGAGGACCGATCTGTGTGTTTGTGTTGCAAGTTTTCAAGTCATGTTACAACCTCACACTTCTTATAATATAGGTACAACTAGATCTGGCAGAGATTTATTCCCACATGTATGAGGAGGGCAGGTAGGAGGAGGAGGAGGAGGAGGAGGGAGGTAATGGAGCTGAATCATTTTGGATGATTTACACTCTTTGATGATGGAGGCACCTTCACTGGCTACAATATAAAGACGTCATACTGGCAGCAGTGCTCAAGTTTGATGCAGGAGAGGCACAACCACACATCAACCAAAACCAAATGAGCGAGTATTTGATCATAAACACAGTTCAGTGCGCCAAAAAAGTCGAGACAGACACCGGCGAACGAGCGGCTCGGGGGATTCTGAGCCGTTTCTCTCTTTCAGTTAATTAAAAAACACTGAGTAATTAGTAAATGATGACTTTCAAAGCAAAGCCCTTTTTCTGGATCAGGAGGTTGCACCCAGCTGGGAGGTAAAAAGAAAAAAAAAACGTTTTGGTATTCATACTTCACCGGATGACAGATCCTCCTTATCTCCCCCTGAATTATGCTGTTAAGGCTTTTGTCAGCTCCCTTAATTAGCCGCCGAGTTACTTGGGTATTGATACTGGATTTCAAAACCCCCAAAACAAACGCAACCACTTGGCAAGAGCCGCCATGACAACCGGTGTCAGCGGCGTTCGGCTACGGGAGCCCGCAGAGACATTTGTGCTCTGCAGAAGTCGGTATTTTGGCAGTCGTTTTTTTTTTTTTTAACACAACCGGAGCGTGGTGGAGGGTGCTGTCGCCTCCTCTTTCACCCCCCCCCCCCCCCCCCCCCCGCTCATTTCAATTTCAATTCCAGTATGGAAAGTTGCCCACGCCGTCGCATCCCCAGCCGGCGCCGGTGGAGAAGCGGGGTGTCATGGGGGCCGCCGCTGGAGAGAGGCGGCACAAAAGGCTTTCAGCTTGTGTTTTTTACAGAAGGACTTTTCTGTCTGAGCTCACACAAAGCGAGCTGCTCTCGAACTCGTCTGGCTGTTTTGCAGCTGTAAACCATGTCTCTGTGCAGCCTTTGCCCTCCGCTGCCCTTCAGAATCTTTTGGAGTAATTAACGCAGTAAATGGTTTTGAGCACCGGCGTTTCCTCTGCTACTGAGCAGACAGGGAGGGAAAACCTCGCCTGAAAGGATTTGGGTTCAGTGGAGAGTTTTTGAGAGCCTGGTGACCAGCCCTAGAATCGCAGTTTTCAGCACTCTTCAAATTTGCATGGTGATTCATAAAGGTCTGGACGCAAGCCTATCCACCACTGATTCGGTGACATAAGTTCTTGCCCCAACCGATTGGTTGCTGTTAGTTCTCAATGATCAAACTCTTTGACCAATCACAGTAGCAAAGCAGATTGACGTAATCTGGAGGTTCCCCATAGCAACAACAATCATGGCGGCGTTCACTTCCCACTGAAGACAACAGTGTGTTATTGTTGTACAAACCATTTTTGGGTGAGATGGACCTCCAAGCAACCGATCCTTAACCGTCGGCGACCATATCGTTTGTCGCCATTTGTTGCCGCTTGTCTTCGAGCTCCAGACCCCCGGACCACTGGATCGTCCCTCGTCCTTCCTGTCTTTCCTTTGCGGAGTCCACTCCAAGTCGCAAGGCAGAAATACCAAATTTTGCCTCTTTCACTCGATCTTCCATAAGAGCGACCGACGGACAAATGACAATAACAAGAGGATTTGGCCCATTGTCCCATCTCTGTAGCCACCAGAGGAGCGAGCAGGTAAATGAAGCTCTGACCAAAGCCGGTGGGAAGCACCGCAAATACATCCTGACCTCTGAAAAAGGCTTTTAACACACGGATTGTTCCTGTTTTAATTCATCGATGCCATTATGTTTTTTAAGGACTGACGAAATCGCTAAATCTAGCTCGCTATCATCCAATTCGTTTTCTCGGTGCTGCTGCCATGTTGGTGGTTGTTGTTGCTGCGCTCCGTAATGGCGTCATCAGTTGATTAGTCCCGCTTACATCGACCAGCCAATCAGGTATAACTGCCAGTGGATAGGCTTGCATCCAGACCCTTATGAATCGCCATGCAAATTCGAAGAGTGCTGAAAACTGTGATTCATAGGGGCTGGACACCAGGCTAGAGTTTTGGTGTCCTGTGGTCTAAATGCAGCTTTACTGTTGGTTTCAAGAGAGACTTTAGGCTGCGTTCAAAAGCCAGCATGTTCTGATCGGTTTCTCTGAGCTCTGCAGCGTTTCCTTCTTCAGTTCAGTTGGTTTGTCCAGGTGAGAACGATGACCTTTGACCTCAGGAGGCACCACATAACAACACCGAGAGTCTCAGTCCTCTAACAAGAGAACTGACACTCCAACTACAGGAAACCACCCCGAAACACAAGGGATTATGGGTAGAAGGAGACGGAAAGCCTAGCAGAACAAAATGAAGTCCGGACTGATGCTCATATTCAACCACTTCTTCTTCATGTGTTCTTAACTGGTATGAACACCACAGAAGAAGAGACAGACAAGTCCATCATGTTAGATAAAGTTACACTGCTGTCTGATTTGCTAACCCAATAAAGGAGCTACTTGTGAGTCATGTGACTTTTGTTTACAAGTCCTGGTTGGCTTGTGATTGGTCAGTTTGAACCTAAACGGACCAAACACAAAAATGCAACAAAGTCTTAACTTTTCACCATGTTTTGGACCAAAGACAACCAACTGTAAGTGTGTCACATGGTCTGGATGTTGTTGTGTATGTTGTGTTAGAGTGTGTGTGTGTGTGTGTGTGTGTGTGTGTGTGTGTGTGTGTCCTACCTCGTTCACGAACACCCAGTGACTGTCTTTGGAGGCCAGGTTTGTTTCCACCGCCTGCAGAGAGAGAGAGAAAGAGAGAGGAGGGAGAGAGAGAGAGAGAGGGAGAGAGAGAGAGAGAGGGAGAGAGAGAGAGAGAGAGAGAGAGAGAGTTTTATAACATGTCTTTGGACCACATGAATCTAATTTCACCACACACACACACACACCGGTTCTCAAAAAGAACATGAAGCGTTTCGGAGCTCTTCATTTCAAAGTGAGTTGAACAATAAGCTCTGGCTGAGCGGAGGAGAAGCCGGTGAGGCGGCGGCTGCTTTGTCTTCTCCTTGTTCTGCTCGTGTCGCCTTTGTCTCCCGCCACGTTTGGCAGCGCCGTCTGAAAGTTTAACCCCCCCCCTCTCCCCCTCCCCCCCCCCTCCCCCCCGAAAACAACCGAGCCCGCCGTTTCCCCGCTGCCAAAATGTCGAGCAACAAAGGCTCTTCAAGCGAGAGAGAGAGAGAGAGGGAGAGAGAGAGGAGAGAGAGAGAGAGAGGAGAGAGAGAGAGAGAGAGAGACAGAGAGAGAGAGGGAGACAGAGAGAGAGAGAGAGAGGAGAGAGAGAGGGAGACAGAGAGAGAGAGAGAGAGAGAGAGGGAGACAGAGAGAGAGAGAGAGAGAGAGAGAGAGGGAGACAGAGAGAGAGAGAGAGAGAGAGAGAGGGAGACAGAGAGAGAGAGAGAGAGGGAGACAGAGAGAGAGAGAGAGACAGAGAGAGAGAGAGAGAGAGGAGAGCGAGTGGTTTACACTTATCAAAGCACTCTGCGCTCGGCCCTCTGCCACCGAGCGATAATCCAAATAACAGGAATTCTCCGGCTCGCCTCCTCCGGCTGCAGGAGGCCGCAGATAATAGCTGAGCGTGCGGCCGATAGCGCCGCAGACCGCGGCTTTCCCCTCCCAGTCGATAGGTGCAGCGGCTTACCCCACCTTAAAGGATTTCATTAGTATAGCTTTTCAGTGGAGAGTTTTAGTGTCCCGTGATCACAAATGCTCAGTTTTTTTTTTTAGAGGCTTTTCCATAATAAGGCCGAGCAGCGGTGCATGGATCAAACAGCACTTGGCTCTAGGAAAAACTTCAGTTTGATTGGTGTGGATTTCCTCCCAGTTCCCATGGAATAATAATAACACAAAAAAATAAAAAAATCAGTTTCTGTATTCACAGGATGAGGCTGACAGATTTCGAAAAATGCAGATCTGTGACTCACAATACAGGTTTTGTATTGGTGAGACACAACAGTGGATATACTGTACATTTACACATGTGAATTGTGTAAATGTCTGATTGTCTTCAAACAATCACAAGCGTCAATTTTGACTCCATAGAATAGAATAGAATAGAATAGAATAGAATAGAATAGAAGAGAATGATCTTTATTGTCATTATACTCAGGTACAATGAAATTTCGCCTGGCTTCTCTTGGTGTAATTAAAAATAAAACAAATAAATAAAAGCAGTAGTAAAAGCAGTAATAGCAGCATAATATTACGAAAGATTTTAAAAATAAAAGGCGCTAGTTAAATTAAATTTACACATTTACAAATTTACAAAGGTTGACTGTTATAAATATTAATAAATAGATGTTAAATCCTTGTGTTTATAAATTGTGTCTGTGGTAGCAGTCTCTGAGGGTGGAGGTGTGTATGTCACACTCTTTGATATGTGTGTGTGTGTGTGTGTGTGTGTGTGTGTGTGTGTGTGTGTGTGTGTGTGTGTGTCACAGTCCTTGATGTGCGCTCACAGTTCTTGTAAGCTTTGTAAACAAAGCTTTAATATAAAAAAAACAACAGGTTTCGGTTGCAATATTCTTGGTTGGTGTTACAGGACTGCATGCACAGTCTATGCATTGGTTCTTAATGTTAAAGCTCCCATATTATACCAAACTGTTTTTCCTTGTTCTTCCATATATAAGCATTTTGTCATTGTATCTAATAGCTGAGAAAATGTGAAATCTGAAACTCCTCCTGTTTTGCTGTAGTTTCCTTATTTAAAAATTATGTGTTTCTTTCTATAAGCTGTTTTGATTGGCAGTTCTTAGTGACATCACTCCTGGCTGACAGGGTGAAGCCCCTCCCACTCAACCAGTCGGTCGTCAGCTGGCCAATCAGAGCAGAGGCTCATTAAAACATAAAAAAAAACAAAAAACAGCCTGTTCTTTACAGTGGAGATGCTGAGAGGCTGAAACATTATAAAAGCTGGAGTTTGGTGTTTTTTTTGCTTCACAAGCTTTTTTCTTTTTTAAGACCACAGGGAACTTTGTTAAATTGCTAAAAAAAAAAAAAAAAGAGAGAGAGAGTACCATATGGGACCTTTAATGCTTTGTCAATTGTTCTCCAAAAGTCGCTGAACTCTTAATTCCAGAGGCTTTATCACCCTGACAAGAAGAAAGTCTGGGGGAAACTCTGGTACACACATCTGTGACTGTGTGTGTGTGAGTGTGTGTTCATATAGGTGTGTGTGTGTGTGTACATAGGTGTGCGCTGTGTAGATATGTATGTTTCTTTGATGTGTGAAAGAATGTGTGTGTGTCTATCTGTGTGTGTGTGTGTGTGTGTGTGTGTGTGCACAGTGTGTAAAACAGCATCAGCAGCAGAAATGAACAACTTTCACTTGTTGTCTAACAAACTGAATTCTCTGAAAGGAAAAAAAAAACTGGATTTACAAAGATAGAGAGGAGAGAGGAGAGAACAGGCTGAACATCTGGTGTGGAGCTTCAGTGAACACACGCACACACACACCCACACACACACACACACACAGGCTGAAAATATACTCAAGCTACAAGGGAAAAAACAACACACACTTGCACAACACACTCGTATATACACACACACACACACACGCACACAAAATGCAGTCATGAATGTACACATACCTTTACACAAATAATAGTTTCAATCACACACACACGCACACACACACACGCATACGCACACACAAAATGCAGTCATGAATGTACACATACCTTTACACAAATAATAGTTTCAATCACACACACACGCACACACACACACGCATACGCACACACACACACACACACACACACAGGCTGAAAATACACTTAAGCTACAAGGGAAAAAACAACACACACTTGCACAACACACTTGTATATATACACACACACACACAAAATGCAGTCATGAATGTACACATACCTTTACACAAATACTAGTTTCCATCACACACACACACACACACACACAGACGCACACCACACACACACACACACACACACACACACACACACACACACACACACACACACACACTGCAGCTCGGCGGATCACATCTTTGCTCCTCGGGGCTCGGTGGCTCCTCCTGCCAGATGTTCTCAAACAGGTCCTCGTTTTGCCTCCCAGAGCACCGAGCCCCATCACACACGTTTCCTACCCAGCATGCCGTTGGTTGAACGTTTCAGCGCTCGTCTCTCCGGGGACGCTCGGCCTCCTTCTGCCCTTCCGAAGAGTTGAAATATGCAAATATTTCTTTCTCTCTTGCGTCGCCTAGTTAGAATAAATCTGTTCCACGTCTATCTGTGTGTGTGTGTGTGTGTGTGTGTGTGTGTTCTTGTTAAAGCTGAGTGGGAATCTCTGGGCCGGCCTTGGGGAGATGGACTTTGGTGTGTTTTGTTATCACTATATGCAAATACCGACTTTAATAGCCTTGACTCAATTTAAAGGTAAAATCTGTTTCGTTTGTTATTTTGTGATGAAGCGCTGAACACCAGAGAAGGTGAATTACGCAAACAAGTCCATCGTGCTAATCTGAAGGTTTACAAGCCCTGGGGCCGGATTCACAAAACCCTCTTAAGAAAAAAAATCTTCTCAAGTGCCATTTTTTTCTTTACTTTAGTCTTAAGGAAAAGAAAAGGAAAAAATGCTATTCTCAAAAACAGTTCTACCAATAAACGGTATTCTTGAAATGAAAGTTGTCAAATTTGTTGTCGATTTTTTTCTTAACTTTAAGACGGCCCTTCACCTGTCTTAAAACTCCTACAGTGAAAAGGTAAGCCTCTAATATCATATATTTAAACACATTTTAGACAAGTAGCTTATAGTTCAAAGTCTTCATAGGTTCCCCTACACCTAACATTAAGATGAACATTTACTGTAAAGCTTTATTTGGTGTAGGGCCAGGTAGGCCTCTGTCTCATGTCTGTTGGAAATAAGCTGCAAATTTTACAGTTACCAACAGCAACCAATGTTTAAATCTTTGCTCTAGTTGCCCTAAATAGGTTTTTCCCCAATTGTTTTGTAGATGGAAGCACTTTGGGTTGCCTCCTAGCCTTGTCTCCTAGCCTCCTAGCCTTGTCTCCTAGCCTCCTAGCCTTGTCTCCTAGCCTTGTCTCCTAGCCTCCTAGCCTTGTCTCCTAGCCTCAATGGCAGTAAGCCTAAAGTTTATTAACCAGAATTAATTCAGGCCCTATTTTGAGAAGTTCTTAAGTAGGAAAATTAAAGATATTCGTAAGAAATGAGACTGTTACTAAGAAAATATTGAGGAATTGCACTTAAGAGCCTTCTTAAGAACTTCCTAAAATTTCCTCTTATGTCATTTCTTAAGATCTATCTTAAGAACACATTGGTGAATCCGGTCCCAGGTCAGCTTGTGATTGGACGGTGTGAACTACAACAAACCACAAAAACGCAACAGAGTGAGAGAACTTTTCCACTCTGGTTCAGACCGAAGAAAACAAACTGGAGGTGTGATCGCACCCTTCATGTTTGTGTGAGATACAGAGATACTGTAGGTAACACTTTCTTTGGATCGACCGATGTTGATACTCAGCTATCAGGTGACAAAACGTAGATGTTTTACTAGCAGAGGTGTCACTTGGCTATCTGCTGCATGTCTACCAAACCTGTCGAGACGCAAGGGACCAGGTTTGGAAATGTTTCTTTGAACCACATTAATGATGCTAATTTATCCCTTTTTTTTTATACTTTCTGGTTGATGATGAAGCATATAGAACCTCTCATGGATGTCTTTTGTCTTCTATGTTTAAGTTTTTATTGGTAAAATAAAATTTTCAGTTTCAGTCACATTACATACAAGTACCATCAAGTCACGTTCTTCCTAAGTTGTCTTGGGGAGAACGAACATGTTTAGTTTGAGATGAACTGAAGAATAGAACATCCTTAAAGTTTGAGATGAAGAACATCTTTATAGTTTTAGATGGGCTGAAGAACAGAGAACATCTTTATAGTTTGAGATGACCTGAAGAAGGAGAACATGTGAGTATCAAAGGCTTCGTCTGGCTTACCAACTACCAACATCAAAAGTCAAAAGTCCTAACAGATTATGTAATCCAAACCCTAACCTTAGCCTAACCCTAACCTGACCCTGTTTCTAACATTAACCCCAGCCCTAAACCTGAATGGATAGAACGGTCTTTCCCATTCAGATCAGCGTTCCTGGACGGTCTGAGCGGCGGCCATCTTGCTGTGACCCGTTGGACTAGCTTCTGTATAAAGCGACTCGCAGCAAGTCACTGAGCTGAGAGGTTTTACAGCAAGAACCAAAGCAGCTTCTCTGTCTCCTTGCTGCCATGGATTGCTAACATGCTAATGTTGACTAGAAGAGCTAGAGAGAGAAGTCCAGTCTGTGATGAAGCTACGTTAGCCTCGTCGCTAACGTTAGCTTCCGGTTGAGTTCTGACAGTTTGCTAACAGACTCATCTGCTCAGTTCTCACAGTGAGACACACTTTACAGCCTTAATGTCCAGACTTGTGTTGTTGCCATAGCAACTAACACTTCCATTATTACCATGACAAACAGTGGAAGAACTGTTCTATCCATTCAAGTTCTGTGGAGTAACACTATGGGACATCGGACTATCCAAATGTGTAAGAGAGGTAAAGAAGAGTGTGTGTGTGTGTGTATGTGTGTGTGTGTGTGTGTGTGTGTGTGTGTGTGTGTGTGTGTGTGTGCAGCATGTCATCAGCGATCAGGTTAACCTACGGTAAAGGCCACAGTAACACACTCCACATGACATCTCCTACTGAGTTATTACACCTGTCACTGTAACCTTTACTGGGCCCAGATGGACTCGGTATTACCACACACACACACACACACACACACACACTCACTCCCTTTCATCCCTCCATCCCTTCATCTCTCCTCTGTCTCCTCTTTCTCGCTTTTTACCGACAGTGTTTTACACAATACACTGTTTTAATATTTCTTATTTGCTTATTTGTTTTATTTATAAGTGACATTATTCTACTTCATGTCTGGCATTTTGTTGCCTGCCTCATTATTTATGATTGTTCTGTTGTCTGTAAAGCACTTTGTAACTCTGTTTTGAAGAAAGTAAACAAACAGGTATTATTATAGTTTATGTCCTCCTTTCCATATTAATATCTGCATTTGTCTATGGCTCTCTCTTTCTCAAACACACACACACACACACACACACACACAAAGTCCCATATTAATGGTGTCTGATGATGTCAGCAGGGTGTTTCCCATCACAGGGAATCAACATTTCAGACTTTTTCCCCACGCTGTAATATCAACTAATATCACAATATGCAACATTCTGGTCTCTCTCCTGCTCCTGTGGGTGGAGAAACTGGTCTCTCTCCTCTTCTCTGATGGATCTCTCCCTGTATGATTGTTGAACGTCTCTCGGTCCAAAATGGCGGCTCTAGAAAGAAGAAGCCCTCGCTCTTTGACTTCTGAGGGACTCACACCAAAACCTGACGTTCACCGCTGATGTGTCAGAGAGCTGAGTCGGCAGAACGCGGCTCTGCTCTCTCTGTCTGGACTGAGCCTCGTGACTCGGATGGCGGGCAGGAATATGAGTGTGTCACATGTGTGTGTGTGTGTGTGTGTGTGGATGTGACTGCAGATCACAGACCGACTGACACTATCAGGTTGGCAGGTAAATCAGAAAGATAAATAACTTTCTGTCTAAAGGCCACAGCATCTGGAGAACAGGCTTATTATCAGTGATGGGACGATACATCGAAATTCAATATATCTCAATACAAAAATGTGTCAGTCCGTCTGTTATGTCAGGAACATGAATGGTGATATCAGCTCCATGTTATTCTGCTGTCAGGAACATGAATGGTGATATCAGCTCCATGTTATTCTGCTGTCAGGAACATGAATGGTGATATCAGCTCCATGTTATTCTGCTGTCAGGAACATGAATGGTGATATCAGCTCCATGTCATTCTGCTGTCAGGAACATGAATGGTGATATCAGCTCCATGTTATTCTGCTGTCAGGAACATGAATGGTGATATCAGCTCCATGTTATTCTGCTGTAGTAATCACTAATGAGACTCTTGACCATCACAGTTTCACAAGCTCTCCATCCAAATTATATTATTGTCACTTTGCAATGACGTTTTTAAATTGTTGTTTACAGTCTAGCGGCCAATGGCATCGCTGGAAAGATCTAAGTCTCAGAAATAAACAGAATTCTGCACAGTCAGACTTTGTTGTCATTGAATTTGCATTGAACTGATCACATCGTATCCTGGTTGTATTGAATCCTGAACCTCAGATCGCGCATCCAATCGTATCGTGAGATAAGTGGATTGTCTCATCATTAGTTACTATAGTTTCAATTTTAATTTAAATTTCAGTTTAGTTTTAGTTTTCAGTGTGGGTTTGGTCGTTTTAGTTTCCTTTTCTTTTTCTTTTACTAAATCACCTGTATGCAGGTGTAACAGATGTTATTATTTTATTATTATTTATTTATATTTTTTTATTATTATCTTTACTTATCTATGTTAACTTTCTTTCTTTCCTTTTAAAATGTCATTTTATTAGTGGATTGTTGTGATTATTATCCTTACCTATTTTATATATTTTCCTTTCTTTTATCTGTCATTTAAATGGACAAATTATATTTTAGTATTTTTTTGTGTTTTATGTGTAGCACATTGAATTTGCATATGTGTATGAAATGTGCTATGTAAATAAACTTTGTCAGTTTCAGTTTTAGTCTTTTTGGAAGGAGGCTACTGAATTCAGCTGAAGACTTTTTGCCGTTCTCTTAGCCTCCAAAATCCATCGTCCTCATGTTAAAGTCTAACATTTTACAGCAATATATTAATCAAACCCATAGAGGCTGGTTACAGATGGGTGGAGCATTACGAAATACATTCTCTCAAGCTCTGTATTTTTTCTCATACAACTCCAGTATCTGTGTCATTTATCAAACGCATGAAGTTCCAAGTTTCTATTATGAAGAACATGGTGAGGATGAGTGAAAGTAGAAGACTGGCAGGTTAATTAAAGAGGCTGCTCGGTAGCCAAAGGTTAGGATGATGTGACACTGACATAACGTCCCTGAAAGCTGCTACATAATTGGCAGCTGCACTATTTATATCTTTCTCTGTACGTTGAAAAAATCTAATGAAACTGTCTGCAAGCCCCAGAGATCCAGTAGTCTACCAAAGAAAAAGCATATTTACAACTTTCAAACTTCATGCACAAATGCCATGTTCTCTCTTAAATGCATTGCTATGTATATACAGTATGTACTACAAGCGGTTCATTGGCCATGGGAATCTTTTTCGATGCCACATAGAAAGCCCAGAGGACAACATGCCACCAAAAAGTTGCAAAAAACATTTGATAAAACATCAAACTTTACCCAAAAAAAAGGTTCTATATAACACTAATAGTGCCAAAAATGTTCTGTATTTCCACAAAAATTTAGAAAAAAGTTTGGAACAAATTTCTACAAAACAAAAGGAAAAAGAGTTCTAAATACCAAAAAGGTACAAGAAATGTTGTATATAGGCCCAAAAATTATGAAAGTGGTTCTGTAGGCACCAACAAGATGCAAAAAAGCTTTATATAGCAGGGAAACTTTTTACTGAAAATGACTTTACATAGCACCAAAAAGGTTCCCCTCCATATGATGTCTTGAGGCTCAAGTCTCAAGTCAAGTCTCAAGTCTAAATGTAGATTACCAAGTCGAGTTCAGTATCAAAACTAAATATCTAGGACTTTTCAATGCAATATGGTTTTAATAGGATAAAAACTTGGTAAGAGCATCATGAGTTTGATTTCTAGAATCAGTTTCAACTTCAATAAATTCAATCATTCCATACAAATTCAGAAAACAGAATTTAAATTCAGTCGTCTGCTGGAACAAATCTCATCACTTTCAATCTAAGTCATTTACACAAACACAAGATCTCAAGTCAAGACTTTAGAAACCTTTTCAAGTCATCAGAGCACAAGTCAGAGTCAAGTCCCAAGTCACCAGAACCCAAGTCAAGTCAAGTCTCAAGTCTTCTCTTCATGCATCGAGTCAGGTCTCAAGCTATTAAAGCTGTGACTCGAGTCCTAGTCATGTGACTCGAGTCTCCTCCTCTGTGTTCTGCTAAAGAACCAGATATCAGCAGTGCAGTGGCGGTCCGGTTCAGGAGGATTAGTCAGTTAGCCGGTCTGTCTAATGTTCCACCTCCTCGCTCTCTGGGCCTAATAACCCTGACAGCAGCCATTAACAGGCAGGAGCAGGAACATTACACCGGGGACCGGCTGCTTTTAACACCGTGTTAATGGAACAGACCGGGATCAAACCCACGAGAGGAACGCTCACAGGGGAACACGCCCCTCCCGACCCCGAGGAACGCTACGGAAAATCAGCTGTCCCATGTGTTGGTTCAGCTCAGTCGGTGTGACTCTCTCTCTTTCTGTTTCTGAATATCTCATTTTCTCTTTCCTTCACTCGCTCTCTAAAGCTGGGAACCAGAAAACCCAAAAGGTGATTATCAAATCCAAGAACGGCAAGAACGTGTCTGTCTGGAGAGCGTTCTTCCTAAGTTGTCTTGGGGAGAACGAACACATTTAGTTTGAGATGAACTGAAGAACAGTTTGAGATGAAGAACAAAGAACATCTTTACAGGTTTAGATGCACTGAAGAACAGAGAACATCTTCAGTTTGAAATGGGCTGAAGAACGGAGAACATCTGTATAGTTTGAGATGGACTGAACAACAGAAAATATCTTCACAGTTTGAGATGGACTGAACAACAGAGAACATCAGTTTCAGATGAAGAACAGAGAACGTCTTTAGTTTAAGATGGACCAAAGAACAGAGAACATTGAGGTGGACTGTGATTGATGCCGCACCTCCTGGTGTGTTAGAAATGAAATGAAGTGAATTGAAATCATGTTTGCAGTTTGAGATGGACTAAAGAACAAAGAACATCTGTAGTTTGAGATGGCTGAAGAACAGAGAACATCTTTACAGTTTGACATAAAGAACCGAGAACATTTGAGATGGGCTGTGTGTTTTAGTGTGTTAGAAATGGAGTCTGGATGGCAGTCTGCCTGTTATCTAGCCTGGTATCTAGCTGTCATTCTGTCCCGCCGTCTCAATCTGGACCTAATGGACACAGCAAGTACCGACACACACCTGAACACACACACACACACACACACACTAAAATGCACCCTCTCTCACAAAAACACATACAGGCTTTCTCAATTGCTCATGCACACACACACACACATTTCCAAGCTGCAGGATCTCACAACACTCCAGGGACTGCTGCTTTTAACGGGACGGTGAAAACCAGTCCGAATCGACTCCCAAGAATGACTGGATGTCAAGTTGCTCCTGTCGGGACGAGTCAAGATACTTTCAGCTCTCCTACTCACTCACTCACAAAATGAAAAGCGCCCGCACACAGGTTCTTCACATGGGACATGAGTTAGTGAAGGACCGGCTCAGGACCAGAACCCTTCATGTTGTGGTATCACATGACAACAACCAGGGGATGACATGAGTTTGACAGGATTCATTCCAAAAACACTATATGTCCACTGTTGGAAAAGATTTTGTTCCGTGAAATTCGTCAATATTTATAATTGATTCTAACTATTTTGTAAACGAACGTCTCAGATGAGTCTTAACTTTAAAGAGGAACGAAACCCCAAAACCCCCAAAATCTGTGTAAAGCCTGACATCTCATGTTAAAAAGCATGCTGATGAAATGTCCATCTGCTATTGGCTGATCTTTGGTGCCAGGTGATGCCATGTGACATCACCTGGCACCAAAGATCAGCCAATAGCAGATGGACATTTCAGTAGCATGCTTTTCACCATTAGATGTCACACAGGTTCCTATGATTTTGGTGATTTTTTATTATTTTTTGCAGCTCAAGTCTTAATATTTTTGGTAGAGTTGTGATTGTTTATATATATGTATAATAACAGGAGTTCAGAGCACATATTTTGTATGTGTTTGCAACAAGTGCCTATTGTGTAATACAAACAATAAATCATAAATTATTTTTCAAATTACATATACATTACATATATTTGTTGACATATTCTATTTTAGTTAGTTTTAAAAATAGTCAAGATAATTTGAGTTTCAGTTTTAGTTTTTTCACAAAGTCTCATTTTTATTTCAGTTTATAACAATGTTTTTTGACATCGACTTTTCAGCTTAGTTTTAGTTCTAGTTTACAATAATAACCTCGGTTGAGACCAAAGAAAACTGACTGGATCGAACCTGAAGCCTTTGTGAAAACCTGAAGCCGCTACAGGACAGGAGCAGGATGAACTGCCCATTCTTCTTAAACCAATACACATGAATAAAACACAACACATGCTTAAATTATTCTCGACAGGCGCCGGTAATTGAAAAATGTTCACGGTCAGCGACTTCTTTTCCGCTTCACACAGCTGAACGATCAATATACCGTCTGCCTTATCGATAGGTTACTGATCAATAACTGAATAACCATCACCCTGAAGGGAAAAGGTCAGGAACTGCTGGAAGTGTCAAGAATCCTCGCTGCTGTGTTTCAAAACCTCAGCTATCAAACCTTCCCCAGATCAGCGGATTGTCTTTCTCTCTGGATTATATTTTCTGAATTCAATAAGAAATGTGTGAAATTTGTATTCGGGGCTGCAGAGAAAAAAAAATATAATATTTTGTCAATGCCATGGTCCCACTTATGGTGTTTTGCCCTTTAAAACTCTTTATTAGCAACCATAAAACATTAGATTCCCACCTAGGAGATTTACAATCTCTAGCCCACACTTAACTGAAGTTACTGAAGAAAAACAACCACAATTAATGCATTATTGTGAATAAAGACTAGAGTCTACTATGTTGGTTTATTGTCACAACCTGGGAGTAATTCAAATTTAGCCAGTAGCTATACTAATTTTGAAACTGTACCATATGCTGTTTGGCCACATAATGACTATCTTTTGTCAAATTTTCTGGTCAAATATTACCCATTTCACGCATACAGAAGAGTATTAGGGCCATTGTAGTTGATTTTTTTTTTTTTTTTGACTTTTCAACAATGCTATTCCTTTGATTTGGCTGCTTTCCCCCCAGACACCTTAAATTACATACTGGCTCCTTCTGAATTTTAGAGGAACCTCTGATGAACTCTTAGTTTTAAGAGTGAACACTTTTCTAGCTCCTAGCAGCTACAGCATGGGTGTACGGAAGAGTATTAGGGTCATTGTAGGTGATTTTTTTTTTTTTTTTTTACCGCAGCCAGGGGGAGGGGGAATAATATTCAGAGATAAAACTCAGAAATTTGCGAGAAAAAAACCTCAAATTTGCGAATTTCTAAGTTTTTTTTCTCACAAATTTCTGAGTTTTTTCTCAGAATATTACCCTCCTCCCCCCTACAATGACCCTAATACTCTTCCGTACGCCCCTGCTGTAGCTGCTAGGAGCTAGAAAAGTGTTCAGTTAAAACTAAGAGTTCATCAGAGGTTCCTCTAAGATTCAGAAGGAGCAAATACGTAACTTAAGGTATCTGGAGGGAAAAATATCCTTCAACTGCAGCCAAAATCATAGGATAATCGCATTGTTGAAAACCTCATGAATAGAATATATCAAATTATCTGTGTGTGTGCAGATGTGAGTGTGTGTGTGTGTGTGTGTGTGTGTGTGTGTGGGCAAGTTGTAAGCCTTCCTCTGGGGAACAGACAGAACATACAGCTCCTCCAAGCCGTTTTTCTCTCACTCCGTTTTTGATCTTTGTATCAAATCAGTGTGTTGAGACTGGTGAACGCAGTAAATTGTGAGGGAGAGTGTGTGTGTGTGAGTGTGTGTGAGTGTGTGTGTGTGTGTGTGTGTGAGTGTGTGTGAGGAAAATGACTTGTGGCTGTGTACGCTTTGAAGGCGATGAACTCTTTAATGTGGTCGGGGGGGAAGCGGGGTCATACAAACATGATATGAAATGTAGGGAGATAGATTCATTCATTCATTCATTTTCCTTTCAGCATGGATAGAAAAAGACTAACATCCTCATTTAATTTGAATTTGAAATATTCTCATTTATCTTGTGTGACGGACGAATCAGGCGTTCTCCTCCACTGTGCACATTTTATCCCTCATTATTCACAGCAGGGCATCTGAAACTACTGACATTATACTGATATTAAACTGATATTATACTGATTTACTGATATTAAACTGATATTATACTGATTTACTGGGTAACACTTTACAATAAGGGTCACAAAGTTAAGGGTTAGTTAATGCTTAATAAGCATTAATTAACAGTTAACTAATGTGTAATTTACTAATGGTGTTCATGTTAACTAAGGTATTAATTTATACATTATTTAATAGTTTATAAAGATGACTATTAAATAATGTATAAATTAATACCTTAGTTAACATGAACCCCATTAGTAAATTATTACCAGACACATTAGTTAACTGTTAATTAAGCAGAAGCCTTTAGATTAGAATGACTTTAATAGAATGAAAAACAGAGTACATTCAGTCAGGAGGGTCCAGACTGTTGACTGGTAGTGTAAAATAATTAAAATTTTAAGAAAACAGGGAATTGAAGCCATAACTCCTCCATTCTGAATGAGGGTGGATTTGAATGTGAACTCTGTCACACTGAGCACACAAACACCAGCGTCCTTTTGAGACTGAACACATAAGATTGTATTTTCAGCGATGCGGCGGCTCCGGCGTGGGCTTTAAACAGTTTTACGAGCCGGTAAACAAACCCTGTAGAAAGAAATGAATTCGACCGGCTCCACCGGCACGCAATGAAATTTAACCAATTTCAGCAGGCCACATCCTGAGCGTGTGTGAAACCGTGGGCACGCGGCCCCTGCAAAAGTCACCGCGGGAACCCTGTTAAGTTTCGTGTGATGTAGGCATGGAAACCGGGCCGCGGAGTGCTTCTCGCTGCCTCTTCCTCCGCTGGAACTGTGCCTATCACGTACAACAGTTGGTTTGAAGCCTACTGTACGCCGCTGAGAGAGAGAAATGCTATTTGGATTTGTGCAGAAAAACACAGTCTGCTGAATAGAGATGGCAGCAGCGGGGAACGCAAGGCTCGTTCAGATATGAGATTTTAAAAGATAGGATGAACTTTGTGGACACTCGAGTGGAAATTGGGTCCTTGCAAAGAATGGGATATAGATAAAAAAAAATACAGTAAATAAAAACAGCTTGCAGATACAACATCGAGTGTCTTCATCATGCCAATATAGAGTTCCTATTTCACGAGAAAGAATCCTCCCTGTGGTTGGTTATTGATACATTTACAGATTTACAACCATTTGCACTTTAGAGAGATTTATAAATCTACAGTCCGCTGCAAAGAGCATACAGCATATGCAGGGGTGTGCAAATGTTATCAGCCACTTTATGAAATAAAATTCATGTTCAGTGCACTTTGAATAAATATTCTGCCTGCGTACATGACACCACATCTGAGTGCAGCAGTCTGGCCTTCGTACAAATTGAGTGATTTCATTCAGCGCTGCGAAACTGTGTGGAATCACAAGTGGGAACAGTGATTTGTAAAGACGAGTCCATGACCGAGCCTCTGATTCGGTTGTATCTCTCCTCTCCACTCGTTTGTGTCTTTGCTTGTCATCCTGAATAGTTTTTTGCTTTGTTTTTTTTTTTTTTCTAAAGCTGGGGACACACTACACGACTCGCAGCCTGATTATAGCGATTCGGCGATAACGACTGATTCTCAACATCGGAGTCCACGCTGGTTTTGGGTGAAACACTAATCTCTTGCCTCCAGATCCAGTCGTGACCATCACGGTTATTTCAAACAGAAGAAAAACAGAGAGTGCTACAAAAATGGTGCAAAGTGTTATAAAATCTTCAAAAGAATATACTCTTTGGTTTGGAGTATATAACTGAATCAAATGAAAGTCCAAAGCACTCTCATGTTGAGTGTTGAAGTGTTTTTAAATGTCCCTAGATGGTGTGTTCCCTAAATCCAACTGGTCGTCAAGCGTGTGTTCCCTAAATCCAACTAGTCGTCGAGGGTGTGTGTTCCCTAAATCCAACTGGTCATCAAGGGTGTGTGTTCTCTAAATCCAACTGGTCGTCAAGCGTGTGTTCCCTAAATCCAACTGGTCATCGAGGGTGTGTCCCCTAAATCCAACTGGTCATCGAGGGTGTGTTCCCTAAATCCAACTGGTCGTCAAGCGTGTGTTCTCTAAATCCAACTGGTCAAGTATGTGTTCCCTAATCCAACTGTTCAAGTGTGTGTCCCCTAATCCAACTGGTCGTTGAGGGTGTGTTCCCTAAATCCAACTGTTCAAGTATGTGTTCCCTAAATCCAACTGGTCATCAAGCATGTGTTCCCTAAATCCAACTGTTCAAGTATGTGTTCCCTAAATCCAACTGGTCATCAAGCATGTGTTCCCTAATCCAACTGTTCGCCAAGTGTGTGTTCCCTAATCCAACTGTTCAAGTGTGTGTTCCCTAATCCAACTGTTCAAGTGTGTGTTCCCTAATCCAACTGGTCGCCAAGCGTGTGTTCTCTGAATCCAACTGTTCGTCCAGTATGTGTTCCCTAATCCAACTGGTTGCCAAGTATGTGTTCCCTAATCCAACTGTTCCAGTGTGTGTTCCCTGAATCCAACTGGTTATCAAGTGTGTGTTCCCTAATCCATCGGGGTCGTCAAATGTGTGTTCCCTAATCCATCGGGGTCGTCAAATGTGTGTTCCCTAATCCAACTGTTCAAGTGTGTGTTCCCTAATCCAACTGGTCGTCAAATGTGTGTTCCCTAATCCAACTGGTCGCCAAGTGTGTGTTCCCTGAATCCAACTGTTTGTCCAGTATGTGTTCCCTAATCCAACTGTTCAAATGTGTGTTCCCTGAATCCAACTGGTTATCAAGTGTGTGTTCCCTAATCCAACTGTTCAAGTGTGTGTTCCCTAATCCAACTGGTCGTCAAATGTGTGTTCCCTAATCCAACTAGTCGCCAAGTGTGTGTTCCCTGAATCCAACTGTTCATCCAGTATGTGTTCCCTAATCCAACTGTTCCAGTGTGTGTTCCCTGAATCCAACTGGTTATCAAGTGTGTGTTCCCTAATCCATCGGGGTCATCAAATGTGTGTTCCCTAATCCAACTGGTCGCCAAGAATGTGTTCACTAATCCAACTGGTCCAGTGTGTGTTACCTGAATCCAACTGGTTATCAAGTATGTGTTCGCTAATCCAACTGTTCAAGTGTGTGTTCCCTGAATCCAACTGTTTGTCGATTGTGTTCCCCAAATCCCCCAAAGTGTGTGTATGTCTATGACAAAAAAATCTGTGAAAGCCAGTCTTTAAGTGTGTGATGTCTTTTCACCATCTGTAAAGTGAGCTTTATGTAAGATCACTTTCTCTATCTCACCTGTACAAATTTGTTTTTGTTCTACTTCTGTCTGCCTTTTAACACCATTTTATTGTTTCATGTCTGTGCAGCATAAACCTAATTATATCAAGTTGCAGTTTGGCGGAGGTTTGAGAATGAGAAAGACTTCAAAGATCTCAGGAGGATTCACGAGGCGTCGGGGAATTTGAGGTGAAGGAAACATCTTAGAGATCTCGCAGAACTCAGAGCAAAATAAAGTCTATTCAGTCAGACGTTACTGCAAGAAAACAAAAACCAAAGGAAATGTCATTAAATGCTGGTTTCATCACCATTGTGGTTTAACAGGTGTGAAATGTGTGTAAACAAACCCGCAGATCAGTCTGGATGGTTTGGCTGCTATTGCTATGAAAGTTTTATAGTATATGAGCAACTTAGTGTGCTGATGCAGCCATGAAGATCCTCTCACTGAACACACTGCAAGCTACAGCGAATTACAGCTTCACTAATGTTTGAAAAATTTATATTTTGTTCAGTTTTCAGCCATCAGAAGACGCCGAGAACGATCTGCCAACCAAACACAGTCAGTGCAGAGAATCACTTTGACATTTAGCCGATGGTCTTTGAGACCAATCTTGAAATTTTGTGCAACAGGCAACTAAACTTTAAAAACCACTAAGAGGTCGTGTGGATCTATGAGTGTATGCCAAAACAATACAAATAAAGGTCGGAGTCAAAAACCAAAGACAGACAGAGTGCAAAACGTTTGAAACCCTGCAGAAAACTGGAAGAAAAGCCTGGTAACACTTTACTAAAACTGCAGATTAATAACCATTGGAAGCAGAGATAAACTTTGTGCACAAGATAATCAATTATAAGAAAAACAGTCTGCACTTCATGTCTTGTATATCTTATAATTGGTTATTTCCGATGCTCAAGATTGTGTCTCCAAAGGTGAGTGCAACACTTTTGTTCTTGCACAACATAATCAAACATTAGAAACTTACATTCAGTTTATTATTATTATCTATGCAGCTGCCCCGACGAGTTTATCGACTCCCTGCTTCACATTCACACAGAACAACCACAGTCTTCTGTCTGCAGGCGGGGGTTAATGGATAAGGCCGGTGTTTTTTAATACATTTCTTACCATCAACAAATCCTATGAAAATAACAAAATCAACAATGCGTTTGCTCTACTCCCGTTACTTTCCGACTTCCCACGTTCCGTTTTTAGCCGTCAACCCGGAAGTCACTGGCTGCAATTGTAAGCTAAAAACCTTGAAATCCAGCTCACAAAGACATAGTTTACATTTTAAAATTACTAACTGTTACCATGAAAAGTCAGGCTGTTGTAGTTTTTACCAAATCAAATTCAAATGGGAACAAATTCTTCATTACGCCGGGGGACTATTTTCTGTGCTATGTAACTACTTTCCTGAGGTGGCAAAGTGTTTACAGCCGGCTTATTAAGTTGTTTGAGGAAAAAGTCGGCCGGCCCGGTGCATCGTGATGATGAAATATGCCACAGAGCAGCAGCATGGCTCTGTTTTTAATCGTTGTTAGTTTAGTTTAGCAAAATAAATCCATTGCTGATTTTGTTATTTTCACAGGATTTGTAGATGGTAAGAAATGCATTAAAAAGCACCAGCCTTATCCTTTAATGCCTTGCTCAGCGGCTCCTCTGCAGTTTCCCAGCTGGTCTGGAAACCTTCAAGTCACAAGCCCACTTCTCCAACTTCTAGACTACTGCTGCTCCATAAGTATTATCTCCAATCCCCTCGTTTATTTGCACAGCGTCTGATTATAATAATACTCATGCACTCACAATGTGCTTATAATGCTCTTAACTCATGAGTATCTCTTCAAGTAAAGCACTGAAAAATGAATAAGCTTTGTGTTTATTCAGAATTATGTACAAAACGTTAAGATTAAGGATGTGGTTTATTCTTGCAGCGGGGGAAAAAACAGACTGACTGCCAGCAGCTCTGTGATTCCTCTGAGAGACTCGTCCGTCTGTCATGGCCGCCGTGGAACCAGGAAGTGCCGTGACCTTTCAGAGCCGGGCGCCATGACAGAGGAAGGCTCAGCGCTCGTCTGACCAAACCAAACCCTGCTGCTGTTTGGGCTATACATAGACAATGCACACACACACACACACACACACACTCGCACACTCACACACACCCTAAGACATTTCAATGCCTCCACTATCACTTTAACTCTCTTTCACACCTGATCTTCCTCTTTCTTACCCTCTCTCTCTCTCACACACACGTACACACACACACACCCACACACCCACACACACACACACACACACACTCTCTCTCTCTCACATACAACACACACACACTCTCTCACATACTTTCTCTCTCTCTCTCTCTCTCTCTCTCTCTCTCTCACACACACATACACATACACACTCTCTCTCTCTCTCTCACACACACACTCTCACACACTTTCTCTCTCTCACTCTATCCCTCTCTCTCTCTCACACACACACACACACACACACACACACACACACACACACACACACTCTCTCACATACAACACACACTCTCTCACACACTTTCTCTCTCTCTCACTCTATCCCTCTCTCTCTCTCTCACACACACACACACACACACTCTCTCACATACTTTATCTCTCTCTCTTTCTCACTCTATCCCTCTCTCTCACACTCTCTCTCTCTCTCTCTCTCACACACACACACACATACACACACACACTCTCTCTCTCTCTCTCACTCTATCCCTCTCTCTCACTCTCTCTCTCTCTCTCTCTCTCTCACACACACACACACATACACACACACTCTCTCACATACAGTACAACACACACACTCTCTCACACACTCTCTCTCATTCTCACCCCCTCTCTCATACTCTCTCTCTCTCCCTGCTTTACTCTTCCTCCGTCTCACAAATTGTCTCACTAATAATGAGATAATTTCTCATTATTATATCAGGAAAACAAAATGCATTATCAACATAACGAGACTTAATTAAATACCTCGATATTTTGAGAAAAGAAAGACAATGAACTTGTTATTGCAGGAAAACAACATAAAAATGTGTATGAATGTGTCCTCAGTAGGCTTCCGTAGTACGGTCTGTGTATGTTAAAGCTTTCCTGAAAGTGCAATAGATGATTTTATTCGTTTTGGTGGTTACAGAGTTTACCTCCTTTTTATTTTTTATTCCCTGGCTATGAGAGAAGACTTGCACTTCAATACCGGTGTCACTCTCTCTCTCTTTTTCTCCAACTATCCTTCTTACTTTTTGACATGACTGGCTGGCCCTCAGGCTTTCCCTAGTGACTCTCCACCCCTCTCTCTCTCTCTCTCTTTTTCTCTCTCTCTGTCTATTGTCCGCAGGCTGTCACTCACCCCTCCATCCTATTATCTCTCCTCACGCCGGAGGAAGGAGAGAGCGAGGGAGAGAGCGACAGGAGAGGAGGATGGAGATTGAAGAGGGACTGAAGTACCAGGTTTTAAAGAGCAGGTGAAGGCGGCCCGCTGCATGGTGATGAGGTGTGGAGAGAGCGTGGGCGCTTCATTACACCGTGTTCGTGTGTGTGTGTGTGTGTGTGTGTGTGTGTGTGTGTGTGTGGGTGTGTGTGTGTGTGTGTGTGTGTGTGTGTGGGTGTGTGTGTGGGGGTGGGTGGGTGTGTGTGTGTGTGGGTGTGTGAGAGGCAGAGGTAAAGAAAGAAGACTGTGTTTGTGTGTGTGAGAGACAGAGTGAACAAGGTTGTATATATGTCACAAAGCTCTGTGTGTACGTGCAGGGGCTTGTGTGTGTGTGTGTGTGTGTGTGTGTGTGTGTGTGTGTGTGTGTGTGTGTGTGTGTGTGTGTGTGTGTAATTGACAAGGCTAGATCTCTCACCATTATATTTCATTGTGGAAAAGACAAGCTGATAAAGAACTGGACCGTGGTTTTATTGAGATTTATTCAGATTTTATCACTTTAAAGTCTTGCTACTACAGTTAATAGTACTACTACTACTAATTCTGTTACTACTGCTGCCACTAATACTACTGCAACTACTACTACTGCTACTACTACTTCTACTGCCACTACTACTACTACTTCTACTGCCACTACTACTACTGCAACTACTAGGCTACTGCTACTACTGCTACTACTACTACTACTGCTACTACTGCTACTACTGCTACTACTGCTGCTGCAACTACTACTACTTCTACTGACACTACTGCTACTACTACTACAACTACTTCTACTGCCACTACTACTACTACAACTACTACTACTGCTACTACTGCTGCTGCAACTACTACTACTACTACTACTACTACTTCTATTGCCACTACTACAACTGCTGCTACTACTACTACTGCTACTACTGGTACTGTATTACTACTATTTCTGCTGCTGCTTTTACATCCACTACTACTGCTACTACTATTGCTACTGCTACTATTAGTATTACATTTGGCCCATATACTACTACTGCTACTACTACTTCTACTGCCACTACTACTACTGCAACTACTAGGTTACTACTACGACTACTACTACTGCTACTACTGGTACTGTATTACTACTACTAGCTACTGCTGCTGATATTACAGACGTGCAACAGCAAACAGAATAAAATCAGCAGCTATTCAGATTTTATCAGTTTAAAGTCTTGCTACTACTGTTAATAGTACTACTACTACAGCTAATTCTGTTACTACTACTGCTACTACTGCCGCCACTACTACTACTGCAACTACTACTACTGCTACTACTACTACTGCTACTACTACTACTGCTACTACTACTACTACTGCTACTACTACTGCTGATATTACAGACGTGCAACAGCAAACAGAATAGAATCAGCAGCTTGTAAACACTGCACACGCTCTGTCAGAGAGTCTAATGTTAGAGATTTTGGCCGGGTTTAAATATAAACCTCTACTGCAGGCATGTAAGGACACACACACACACACACACACACATAGAACACACACACACACACACACACACAGTCTCACTCTCACTGCTCACAGCGCATTTCAATTTCACACTCATTCATTTCGTTGTTCGCTCATTCTTTTGTTTTTTCTTTCCTCACTCCTTTCACTCCCCCATCCATCCTTCCATCCTTTTTTCCTTCCTTCCTATCCTCCTTCCTTTCCCTCTCATCCTATCTTTCTTCATCCTCTCATCCCGTCAGCTTCTCCTCCCTCACCTCTCTCTCTCTCTCTCTCTCTCATCTGTCACCTTCTCCATCTCTCTCTGTAGTGAAACAGTTTCTCTTCAGTAACGAGTCTGACCTTCCTGCTGCAAATGTCAGCGATCAACAACAGAAACACACCGACTGGAGCCGATGTTTCTTCTCCAGAGGCCATTTGGTTTTTTTTTGTCCCACTTGATCTGATTTTTAGGGGAATTTTGGTCTTTTCAGGTTAAAATAATGGCAGATAAACACTCAATTTGTACCACTAACATGGATTTTTATTCTAAATCATAATATGCAGTATATTATACATTACTATTACACATCTTCTGCTTCGTGCTGCGTACTCGCTTGTTTTCTGCCTCGATTTTTCTCTCTCCCAGAATGCACTGGGAAGAATCGCCCATGCAGTCATCAACTCCCACAAATCACATACGGTGGCCCACGGGGGACAGGAGTCGCGTTCACACGTGAAAATTTGACAACAACAAAGAGAAAATGTGAACAGGGTGAAACGCAGAAAAGGTACTACTAAATAACGGGCATTTGTTCCCAAAGTCCTATGTTCCCAGGGTCCTAGGTTCTCAAGGTCCTAAGTTCCCAAGGTCCTATATTCTCAGGGTCCTATGCTCCCAGGGTCCTAAGTTCCCAAGGTCCTATGTTCCCAAGGTCCTATGTTCCCAGGGTCCTAGGTTCCCAAGGTCCTAAGTTCCCAAGGTCCTATGTTCTCAGGGTCCTATGTTCCCAGGGTCCTATGTTCCCAGGGTCCTATGTTCCCAGGGTCCTAAGTTCCCAGGGTCTATGTTCCCAGGGTCTTATGTTCCCAAGGTCTTATGTTCCCAAGCTCCTATGTTCCCAAGGTCCTATGTTCCCAAGGTCCTATGTTCCCAGGGTCCTATATTCCCAAGGTCCTATGTTCCCAAGGTCCTATGTTCCCAGGGTCCTATGTTCCCAGGGTCTATGTTCCCAGGGTCTTATGTTCCCAAGGTCTTATGTTCCCAAGCTCCTATGTTCCCAGGGTCCTATGTTCCCAGGGTCCTATGTTCCCAGGGTCCTATGTTCCCAGGGTCTTATGTTCCCAAGCTCCTATGTTCCCAGGGTCCTAAGTTCCCAGGGTCCTATGTTCCCAGGGTCCTATGTTCCCAGGGTCTTATGTTCCCAAGCTCCTATGTTCCCAGGGTCCTAAGTTCCCAGGGTCCTATGTTCCCAGGGTCCTATGTTCCCAGGGTCTTATGTTCCCAGGGTCTTATGTTCCCAAGCTCCTATGTTCCCAGGGTCCTAAGTTCCCAGGGTCCTATGTTCCCAGGGTCCTATGTTCCCAGGGTCTTATGTTCCCAAGGTCTTATGTTCCCAAGCTCCTATGTTCCCAAGGTCCTATGTTCCCAAGCTCCTATGTTCCCAGGGTCCTAAGTTCCCAGGGTCCTATGTTCCCAGGGTCCTATGTTCCCAGGGTCTTATGTTCCCAAGGTCTTATGTTCCCAAGCTCCTATGTTCCCAAGGTCCTATGTTCCCAAGCTCCTATGTTCCCAGAGTCCTAAGTTCCCAAGGTCCTATGTTCCCAGGGTCCTATGTTCCCCAGTTCAATATTCTGTTAACACACATTAATCCTCCTATTGTGTTCGGGTCAAATTTGACCCGTTTCAACTTAAAATATTTCATAAATATTATCCAGTTTATTTTTTATTGGAACAAGGCTTCAAAACAGCTATATAAACACAACAAAACCAATGGTTATCATTTTATTTGATTTTGAAGGTCTCTAACCCTAAACTCTAACACTAACTGGGGATCATTGGACCCTGGGAACATAGGAATGACTCCAATCCCTTTCATGGCGGAGGATCCTGAATCTGAAGCATTATTCCCGTCCACAGCCTGATCTCTGAGAGTTTCTGCTCCTCTCACCGCGGTGCGAGTGTCCTGGCAGCTCAGTCAGCAGCAGATGGCCGGAAAATATGAAACGTCGACTCTTACGGTTTATTTTCCCCCTCGCAGCGCTGAAAAAACACCCACAACCCACTGCAGCAGCGTCCGCTACATCTGCATACGTTTTTATTTATTATTATTTTCTGTTCTTGACTTCCAGAGCTTCATGTCAGTGCAGTCAGCCAGGGAAACGTGTTCCTACTCTACAGAAAATAGACCGACTTCCTACGCTTCTATTTTTAATTTCGTTTTTTTTTTTATTTTCCACTTGTCTAATTTTTGTATCTGTTGTGAGAAAGTCTGATTCCCTGTATGTGTAAAAACTTATTTGGCTAAAAAAAAAAAAGCTTAAACAAAAAAATCACTCTCTCGTCTCTCTCCTGAAAAATCTCTGTCTCTCTCTCTCTCACACACACACATGCACACACACACACACACACACACACACACAGCTAGCTTGTTTTCCCACTTGTCTCTGTGCTGTGTTTGTATCTGTGGAACAGCTTGTGCTCTAATTAACATGTTTTTCTGGGAAAATATATAGAATCTGGTACGAGGAAGTTGAATTGTTAGAGGTTTACGTTTGTGTGTGTGTGTGTGGAGAGAGAGAGAGAGAGAGAGAGAGAGAGAGAGAGAGAGAGAGAGAGAGCATATGCAACAAAAAAGCAACAATATGTGTTCTGGATGGGATGCAGGATGGCGTCAGGCTATAAATGAAGACTTTACCTTTAGATATATTTTCAGCTGGCAGAATATATCATTATCTATATGGCAGCAATTCCCAGAAACAATTTTTTTTTCATATTTTATCGTTGTTTTGTCCTTTTCGCTCGGCTAGGCTGAGAGGAGCTTCAGTGTAGGAGGATAAACATCGGCTCTGTTTACCTGCAAGGAGAAACTCGCTTCCTAATCGAGTCACCCGGGTTCGGTTTGACGCACGGAAACCTCAGAGCCGGATCCAGATGTTCCCAGCAGCTCCAGTGGAGTCTGATATGAGAAAATGTTCCAGGATGTAAAACCTCAGAGGTAAACGTCAGGTTTTTGGTGTCAGTCCCTCAGAATCAAAGAGCGAGGGCTTCTTTCTAGAGCCGCCATTTTGCACCGAGAGACGTTCAACAATCATACAGGGAGAGATCCATCAGAGAAGAGGAGAGAGACCAGTTTCTCCACCCACAGGAGAGAGCAGGAGAGAGACCAGAATGCACTGCAGCAGAGAGAGTGACAGAGTCTGAAATATTTCTGACCAATATACTGTAAATGTAAGGACAGTTTCGACCAAAACATCTGCAGGGAATTGGCGACATCAGTCACACACTGGATCAATATCAGAGTTGATCTTCGACAGTTTAAAGATTTAATTTTTGGCATTTTAGGATTTGAACTCGGGTCGCTGTGGGAAGGACTGAGTCTTATGGTACGTACTCTACTCAGTGAGCCACCGGGACGCCCCGATCTTCAACAGTTTAACCTTTTTTTTTCACCACTTTGTTTATTAGTTTTCACAATTAAAAAAGAAGCATTATGTATACAAAAGTACAGGAAAAACATTTTTTTTTTTTTTTTTCCAAGGAAACAAACAGACAAATAAGATAAAATAAAATGAGATAACAACGACAAAAACAACACAAACTCAACAATAATAGACAAGACGTGTGTGTGTGAGCGTGCGCAGTTTAGAATAAACAAATTCTACAGCAAATGTTGAAAACAAACAATCCCACAACCTCATAGCTGTTCAAGTAGATATGTAATGAAAGGTTGCCATACGCTGCTAAAATTATCCTTAGGCCCTCGAAGGGCAAATCTTATCTTTTCTAGCTTCAAAAACTGTAGTGTATCTCTGATCCAGTGTTTAAAGCAGGGAGGGGTAGCCTGTTTCCAATTGAGTAAAATGAGTCTTCTGGCTAAAAGAGTGACAAAAGCGATGCAATTCGACTGTGCCGTAGGAAGATCATCATCCTCACGTTGGATACCAAAAATGGCTGTAAGAGGATTTGGAACTATTGGTCTATTAAGTATCTTGGATAGGGCATCAAAAATGGAGGACCAGTAACCCAAGAGCCTCGGGCAAAACCAGAATGTATGAGCTAGTGTTGCAGGTGAGTTTTTACATCTATTACAAGAATCATCAATCGATGGATACATCTTTGAGATTCGGACTTTAGACAGATGAAGTCTGTGTGCCACCTTGAATTGAATCAGGCCATGCCTGGCACATATCGATGAGGAGTGTATTCTTGAGAATATATCTGACCACTCAGCATCTGTAAATTGTATATTCAGATCAGCCTGCCACGCCTCCCTCAATGCATCAAGAGATGCCGTCTGCATAGATGAAAGTTTCATATACATAACAGATATCGTGCCTTTGAGGGATGGAGCTGTTGGGAATAGAATATCTATAGGCTGCTGTTCAGGAATTGCCGGAAATGATCCGGTGTGATTACGGGCCCAATCCCGAACCTGTAAATATCTAAAAAAGTGTGTTCTTGGTATATCAAATTTAGCTCTGAGCTGATCGAATGACGCAAAAACATCTGCCATGTACAGATCCTTAAATGAGATAATACCCTTCTCACACCAAACCAAGAAGGAGTCATCATGAAGTGAGGGGGGAAACTGATGATTTGCCACAATCGGGGCACACAATGAGCCACCCTGCCAGCCGAAGTGTTTCCGCACCTGAGCCCATATACGTAGTGACTGATGAACTAAGGGAGTGGTGGAAGTGTGGTGCGGAGTGATAGGCATTCTTGAATACAACAAAGCTGGGAGGGATGTTGGCAGGCAAGAACCAGCCTCCATCTGCACCCAGGCAGGAGCCTCATCATTGCCGTAGGTTTGAAGCCAGTATGCCAAAGCTCTCAGGTTACTTGCCCAGTAGTATAATTGGAAATGTGGTAGAGCCATACCACCCACTGATCTAGGTCTTTGTAAAAATTCCTTACGGATACGAGGTGGTTTCTTATTCCAAATAAAGTCAGAAATAATCTTATTGAGATGCGAAAAAAAAGATTTGTTAATAAAGATTGGTATAGTTTGGAACAGGTATAAGAATTTGGGCAAAGTGTTCATTTTAATTAGATTAATTCTGCCTGCTAATGAGAGAGGAAGCATAGACCATTTGTCGAAGGCCACTTTAGTGCGCTCCAAAAGAGGAGCAAAATTAAGCTTAAAGAGGTCAGAGATCTTTCGAGCCACAACCACACCCAGGTAAGTAAAGCTGTCAGCAACAGTTTAACCTTAATCCTGTGCCAGACTGTTCTTTCCTTTCATCCAGATCTCTTTCTGCCTGATCTCTTTGGTTGTTCCAGAAGTTTCCTTCGTAGTCTTCCACAATCCCTGATCACAAACCCCACACCACCTCAGTGAACCGGTAGTGGATGTGGCTACAAATCCACAGCACACTTCCACAGGCCTGGCATCCCCCCGGCTCCCCGGCCTCAGCTGCTGGCTCAGTGTTTGTGTGTGTGTGTGTGTGTGTGTCTGTCTCTCAGTGTATCTCAGCTGCCTCCCTCCTCCTCCTCCTCGTCTGCTGTGTCTTCCTCTGAGGCGCCAAACCGGACAAAAACCGAGCGAAAATTGCGAGAGGAAACGGTGTCACATGCGCGAGAAAGGACGAGTTACTATTACTAGTTACTAGTACCATTACTATTCCACCTGTGGGATTGGTTACTGCGCTCTGTCAATTATCTTTCCGCTGTACCCCCTTCAAAATAAGAGTTCCCTACTTCCCTCTTTGCCAGCAGGTTGACAGCCTCATCTAATTATGAAAAACGTATCAACCTTTGAATAAAATAATAAAGTTGAGTTATAATTGCGTGTTTTCACACTCTCTTCAGCAAACAGCACACAGGTTTTAATTTCAATGAAATACTGCTGCAAATCATCGCATTGTATCATGTGAAATAGAAGAATGAGCAAACAGAGGCACTTCAGGTTCAGCTGTTCCAGCCTTTATAAGAACTAAACAGTCCTTCATCATCTCTCCTGTACATTAGTTTCCTCTCGCAATCTTCGCTCGGCTTTTGTCCGGTTTGGCGCCTCATATCAACCGTCTGGTGAGTGTTCAGGTCTCTCTCTGCTGAGACTAATCCACCGTCCCATGCTTCCCCTCCTCCTCACTAATAATGAATAACTATGGAACCACTTATGGCGATGAAAGCCATACAGTGAGGAGGAAAGAGAAGTGACTTTCAGCCGCGTGAAAACGAACAAACAAAGAATCAAAGCGGCTCTTCCCCCAAATCCCCAAAAAAACGCTCAGCAAAACGACTCTTCTGTGTCAAATCACACCTTATGTCACTTTGTCGCATTGATCAGACTTGATGTATTCATAGCGGCGGTGTGGCGGTGGCGGCAGTGGCGTGGGCCGGAGAGAGAGCGTCATTACCAAACAACTCAGACCGCTCCAGCTTTTGATCTGCAGCCTCAGTAAAGCCCGTCTAGCCACCAAATCTCAGCTTCTATCGGCCGGTCCAATTGTCGTCTAGTTTACATACAGAGTGTGTGAATGACCGCAGGGAGCCAATATGCACCTGACACACCGACAGAGGATGCTCTCGACCTCAATTATAATATGCAGATGGGACGAGCCGGAGGAAGAGAAAGGGACGGAGGAGGAGAAGACAGGAGGAGAGTGTGGGTGGAATTTATGTGCCGGGCGGGGAAGAGACTTTTGATCTTCTGTAAAGAAACAACAGAGGAGGGAAAAGAGTAAAAACTCCTTAAAAGTAAAGAGATAGAGAGCGAGAGAGCAGGAGAGATGGGTTAAAAAGAGAGAGAAAGTGAGAAAGAGACACCTGTGTGGAAGTTGGTATATAGCATATCAACTGTATATATACTGTATAGATATAGATATATATATATAGAA
>NW_027280586.1:45000-80000 GCF_046629955.1 Centroberyx affinis
GGAGACAAGGAGAGGAGAGGAGGAGGTTATAAATTCTAGTAGTTATTTAGTGATGACGTGTTGTAATTCACTTTTTTGCTGAATCCACTTTTCCCTCAAGCTGGTCCTCGTCTGCTTCTACTGCAGTTAGTGATTTACTACGTTTCCCAGAATGCCTTTCAGCAACCTCCAGAGAAGAGGCGGGGACTTGATTTTCAGCTGTCGGTTTCATGTTTAGCTAGAAACCCTGATAGGACTGATGATAGCGATAGAAGAGCGAGAGTTTTTTCACCTAAGAAAAAGTGAGAGTCTCCTCCAACCCCAACCTGTCTCTCTGCTGCAGTGCATTCTGGTCTCTCTCCTGCTCCTGTGGGTGGAGAAACTGGTCTCTCTCCTCTTCTCCGATGGATCTCTCCCTGTATGATTGTTGAACGTCTCTCGGTGCAAAATGGCGGCTCTAGAAAGAAGCCCTCGCTCTTTGATTCTGAGGGACTGACACCAAAAACCTGACCTTTACCGCTGAGGTTTTACATCCTGAAACATTTTCTGACGTCAAACTCGTCTGTGATTGGTCGGTTAATCACAACTAACTACTGAATGGAGCCAGAGATGAACAGAACATCACCAGTAGCTGTTTATCTCTTTCTTTAGCACTTAGCACTATCATTCCTGATCGCTCCTGGGTCACAGATCTGTTATCTGGGCGCTGTGACCTCTGACCCCTCTGACCCGTCGGTGATCCAGGAACTTACTCCTTCCTCTACCGCTTCACTCCCTGTGAGTCGCTCTTTGCGTGGGAGCATCAGATAAACGCTTAACACTTTTCGGGAAGGTGCGTTAGAGATCGGCGAGGTGGAACTAATTAGGATGCAGAGCGTGATGCAGGAAGGCGTCCAGTCAGCCAAAACAGGCAACAAAGGGGCTGCTGGGAGATTAAAGGCTTTTTTTTTTTTTTCCATCTTTTCAACACACTCAACAGTTCACTGATTACTGATAAAGGGGCCGACCGGCACTGACAAAAGGGAGAAGACAATTAACCAAGAAATCATTTTTTATTTAACCTTCTACCACACAGTCCCACTGAGAGGAAGAACTGTAGCTTCCATATAACCCATGTAACCCATATACACTGCATATATGGAGTATACAGTATACAGTTTTCTCCAAACTTTTAAACTTTTAAGCTTTTGAACTTTTGAATGGCAGTGTATCTCCTTTTTATCGTTTACTTTGTAATTGTGTTTCTTCTTCACGTTCACTTTTATCTGTTTGCATCTGTGTTTAGTTGCATGTCTGTTCGTTTTCTAGTTGTATCCATTTATCCCCTTGTATTACCTTTTATTCATTTTATTTTTTATTTTTTTATTTATTTATGTTTATTATTCAACTGTTTTATTTATTTCATTGTGGTAAATTCTGCATCGTTGTTTTTTGGGGTTTTTTATTGTATGTAAATCACTTTGTAAACTTTGCTTTTAGAAAAGTGCTCGTTATTATTATTATATATGTGTTGTATGTGCTTCTGCATATGGTGATATAGTGTATACTTGTATAATAGTATATATCAGTATTTTATCCAGAGAGTAGCCACAGCACAAGTTCATTGCATTGACTTGAGTGAGCAGGTGGAGTTCAGTGTGTTGGACGCTCCTTTACTTCAGTAAAAGTAGCAACAACATAATGCAAAAATACTTCATTAAAAGTAAAAGTCCTGCATTCAAAAGTTTACTTCAGTAAGAGTCTAGAAGTATTAGCAGTAAAATGAACTGAAGTATGAAAAGTAAAAGTCTTCATTCTGTCAGAGAGTTAAATTATTGAAGCATGAACCTGTCAGAAGTATTTTAATGTTGTCGGTCTAACTGCTCCAGATACTGTTGGAGTTTAAACTCTAACAATGCAACATGTTTTATGAGCTTATCGTATGTTTTGATGTAAAACCTTATTCTGCAAAGTAACTAGAAACTCCAGCTGGCAGATAGATGGAGCTTTAGTGAAGGTTCAGTCAGGAAGATGATCTTTTGCATGCTTAGGCTGTAGTTTTTCTTCACATTCTCATCTCTCACTCATTATTTCCTTGCTGTCTTTTCCCGGGGCGTCAGTTGAGATATCAGCTGTTCACATCAGCTGGTCTCATCTATCCAATAGCACAGGGACACACCTCCATTGTTAGCCTATCATCTTGCTGCTGTCTTTTTAAATATGTTTCTCTCTCTCCGCTTCAGTCCATTCATGCTGCTGTTATGCGCTCACCCCTCCTCCTCCCCGTCTCCGCCCAGTCTTCATCAGCTTCATCAGCCTCACCGGCCTATCAGTCTCAGCAGAGTCATCAGCCTCCACCTCCACCAGTGTCTGGACTCCACAGGGGGATTTATCTGTCTGCTGCTCAGGGCCGGTGCCCCTCGGTTACAAAATCTCCCTGTAGAGTCTAAGACTTTCTTGACAAGTCTTAATTTTCACTATATCATCCTACTATAAGATGAGGAAAACTCTGTCCTTCTGTCTGTCTGTCTGCATCCATTTTGCTCCTCAATGGGTTGGCCAATCAATCTGAAACTGCACATGGGCATTGAGTCTTGGCATAGGCAGGGACTGACGAAGCTGATTTTTCCATTTTCCCAAATTTACGCTGTTTATCTTTACTTCATTCACTTGTCTCTCCTGATTGAAATGCAGTGGAGGAAAAAGAACAAGATTTCCCTCTGAGATGTAGAGGAGGAAAAGTAGAAAGTCTCACAGGATGGAAATCCTCAAGTAAAGAGCCAGAACCTCAGAACTGGACTGAAGTACAGTAGTTGAGTAAATGTACTTAGTTACTTTCCCCCTCTGCACTACTCAGACAAACGTATGGAGGGAAAATAATGCCACTGTCACTGTTTCATCGGCGACCTCCTGAAGGTTTTTAGAATAATAGCAAAGCCAGAAATTACGTCGCACACAGGAGGAGGAGGAAGAGAAGGAGGAGGAGGAGGAGGAAGAGGAGGAGGAAGAGGAGGAGGAGGAGGAAGAAGGAGAAGAGGAGGAAGAAGGAGAAGAGGAGGAAGAGGAGGAGGAGGAGATGCTTCCATTTGATAACAATATGAGTCTCTGAGGTTTGTGTGTGTGTGTCTGTGTGTGTGTGTGTGTGTCTGTGTGTGTCTGTGTGTGTGTGTGCGTCGTCAGCTGGTGTTTTCCCTACTTTATATTCATGTGTTGAGAGAAATGACACGTGTCCCGATGCTTTTTCACGACTTACATCAACACAAGTGTCAATCAAGTAACCGTGGAAAAAAATCACCCGGAGACATTCTGTAAAAAAAAAACCCAAAAAGCTAAAAGGCCGACAGCTTGGAGCGAGGAAGCGGGGAAACATGATTAAAGTCTGTATTTCCCATCACTTACTTCTCCATTAGGGAGATTAATGAGGGCCGAGCGGAGCGGGGACACAGGCAGCGCCCTGAAAAATGACGCTATTACCTGTTTGGGATGAAAAAAAAAGTGTGTGTGTGTGTGTGTGTGTGTGTGTGTGTGTGTGTGTGTGTGTGTGTGTGTTGGGAGGATATCCTTAAAATCTGCTATACTGCTATACACTGCTGTTGGAGAGATACTGTGTTGAAGATGTGCTGTGAGAGGTGTGTGTGTGTGTGTGAGTGTGTGTGTGTGTGTGTGTGTGAGGAGTGAGTGTGTGTGTGTGTGTGTGTGTGAGGAGTGGGGGAGCATGTGTGTGTTCGTGTGTGTGTACACATGCATCAATTGTGTGTATATGCTTGTGAGGTGTTTGTTTGGAGTGATTGTGTGTATGTGTGTGTGTGTGTGTGTGGAGCATGTCAATAAATCTGGTGTGTGTGTGTGTGTGTGCATGTACGTGTAGTCACGATGTGTGTGTGTGAGTGAGTGCTCTTATACATGAATGTGTTTGTGTGTTGCAATGTTCCCGTTCCACATGTCAACAGCTATCTCTCCCGATCGGCCCTGTGAACCTGAACGCACCGCAGCAGATAAGTGTGTGTAATATGTTCGGTGTGAGGAGGAGGAGGAGGAAGAGGAGGAGGAGGAGGAGGAAGAGAAGGAGGAGGAGGAAGAGGAGGAGGAGGAAGAGAAGGAGGAGGAGGAAGAAGAAGAAGAAGAGAAGGAGGAGGAGGAAGAAGAGGAGGAGGAGGAGTAGGAGGGGGAGGAGGAGGAGGAGGAAGAAGAAGAAGAGGAGGAGGAGGAGGAGGAGGAGGAAGCAGAAGAAGAGGAGGAGGAGAAGGAGGAGAGGAAGAAAAAGAGGAGGAGGAAGAGAAGGAAGAGTAGGAGGGGTAGGAGGAGGAAGAGAAGGAGGAGGAGTAAGAGGAGGAGGAGGAAGAGAAGGAGGAGGAGGAAGAAGAGGAGGAGGAGGAGGAGAGGGAGGAGGAGGAAGAGAAGGAGGAGGAGGAGGAGGAGGAAGAGAAGGAGGAGGAGGAAGAACGAGAAGAGGAGGAGGAGGAGGAGGCATCGATGCTTCCATTCGATAACAATATGAGTCTCTGAGGTTTGTTTGTATCTCTGACTGCAGATAAGAAGCAGCTGCAGCTTCACCTTCATCAGTCCAGTGGAAATAAGCGGGCAAGGTGTGTGTGTGTGTGTGTGTGTGTGTGTGTGTCTGTGTGTGTGTGTCTGTGTGTGTGTGTGTGTGTGTGTGTGTGACGACAGATCTGATCCCTGACTCGTATGTTGTGGAGGAAAGCCGACACAGCATCAGTCATGTTCCCTCCTCCAGCCGACTCACTTCAGTATTATCTCATATCGTCTTTCAGAGGAATCACATCATATTGTGACACTCCAACCCCCAGCCTGTCTCTCTCTCTCCTGCAGTGCATTCTGGTCTCTCTCCTGCTCCTGTGGGTGGAGAAACTGGTCTCTCTTCCTCTTCTCTGATGGATCTCTCCCTGTGTGATTGTTGGACGTCTCTCTGTTCTGAGGGACTGACACCAAAACCTGATCTTTACCTCTGAGGTTTTACATCCTGAAACATTTTCTGATGTCAAACTCGTCTACAATTGGCCGGTTATCTTTTCCCTCATCCACCCATCCTCTATCTCTCCTTCCCCATCTTTCCCTCTATCACTCTTTCTCTCCCTTGCATCCATCTTTCTATATCTTCCTTCCAACCTCCTCTAGCTTTGCTCTCCCTCTTTTTTTTGCCTTTTTCCTCCTCTGTCCACTCATCTTTTCTTTCTTTGTCTTCATCCACCCACCTGAGTAGATGGATCCATCCATCCACCAAACCTTCTGCCATCTTCTATCCCTCCTTTCCTCCTCATCCATCTTTCCTTCTATCCCTCCCTCTCGCTCCCAGCATCCACTCCTCTCCATCCTTCGCCTGCTTTGCTCTCCTTTTACACTCCACTTATTTTTCTACTCTACCTTTTATTCTCGGTCGTGTTCAGTTGTGTTTGTTCCTCTGTCCACTCGTCTTTCTGTCTTCTTCTTTTTCCTCATCCACCCATCCTCTATCACTCTTTCTCTCCCATCTTTCTATATCTTCCTGCCAACCTCCTCTAGCTTTGCTCTCCCTCTTTTTTTTTGCCTTTTTCTTCCTCTGTCCACTCCTCTTTGCATCCTTTTCTTTCTTTGTCTTCATCCACCCACCCGAGTAGATGGATCCATCCATCCATCCACCAGACCTTCTTCCATCTTCTATCCCTCCTCCCCCTCATCCTCTCCTCCATTCTACCAATTATTCCTCTCCCTTGCATCCATCCATCTCTCCACCCTCCTGTAGCTTCTTTGCTGACTCCTCAGTTGTGTCCACTCATCCTCCTCTCCTCCTCTTTCTTCCCCTCCTCCCCTCCATCTTTCCCACATCAATCATTTTCTCACGTCACCTCGTCTACGATTGGCCGGTTATCCACCAAAGAAGAAAAACACAACCAACTACTGAATGGAGGCAGGAATGAGAAGAACATCACTGATACCTTTGTTTTTTTAACAGTGTTCATGTGTTTCTCTCTCTCCTGCATCATATTCACATTAATTAGTGTCCTACTTCTTCTTCTGCTGGAGCTTCATGCAGCAACAAGCTCCACCGGTGTGTTTCAGCTGCTTCTGCACACAGCAAACACCCAGAGGTTCATCTCACTGAACATATTAACAAGTAATAATTAAACGCAATTACACTCAGTGGCCTTTGTATGTAAAACACAGTGGACTTTGCTCCGCACAAAACGTGCCAGACAAAAGCAATTAATTCAGTTTTCTAGGTCACACACTGCAACGTTTACATCTGCACCCAAAACATACAGAGATTATATCAATCTGAAACCATTTGTAATTATTTTATAGTATTAATGATGAATGTGTTAGTTCAGTACGCAGTGGGAGCCGAGGCAGGATTCCCCCACCAGACATTTATATTCTGTCCTCTAGTGCAGCGGTGCTCAACCTGGGGGTCGGGACCTACCGGGGGGGTCACAAGATACTTTTTGGGGCGGGTTGCAGGATGATTTATAGGAGAGAAAAAAAACAAAAAACAGATTTCTGCACTACAAATTTAGTATCATGTCTTTTTTTTTCTCTAGTTTTTGCTTTCTTCTTGTGAAATACTGAACAGTTTTCAGCCTCTCAGCTTCAGTGTGTGTGTGTGTGTGTGTCGGGGGGGGGGGGTTAACGTTATTTCAGGGGTCACAAGCCAAAAAGCAAGACTATATCTTTTTATTTTCTCCTCTTTTCTCGATTATATTGGTTTTATTTTGTGTGGAAGTCTGCTTTTCCCCCTCCCTCTTTTATTCTGTGTGTTGGTCTACTTTGTGATTCAATTCTCTCGTTTTTAATATGGGCAGGTGCCTGTGGTTTTACTTTGTGCTTTAATTTTCTGTTTTATTTTTTTTTTTATATGTGAAGCACATTGCGCTGCATCTTTGTATAACGTGCTATAGAAATAAATGATTAATTGATTGATTGATTGATTTTAAGGCTGTATATGAAGAGTTCGACTTTTGTCTTTGTGGTTTTTAATTTATGTTTGGCTGTTTGTGATAAATGAATGAGATGTCATGGTTTGTGTTTATATTGAAAACTAAAATAAATTCTTATAAAACTAAAAAGAAAAAAGTGACACATATCTATATGTTTTCTCTCTGGAGCCGGAGGGATTTTGTAATACACAGCCTGATTACTATTATTACATATTGCGGTCCCACTTGTATTGATTTATAAACAAGCAGCATTGCCTTTTATTCAGTTCTGTGGCTGACAGGAAGCCAGTGGAGTGACTTCAGAATCGGGGTGATGTGGTCTGACCTTTTGCTCCCTGTCAGAACTCAGCAGCTGCATTTTGAATAAGCTGAAGCTTGTTGATGGTCTTCATGTGGAGCTCTGTCTACAGACCAGTGCAGCAGTCTGGGAGAAATCAAAGTGTGAATGAGTTTTTCCAGCTCGCCTGAGTTTGTCTGTATTTGTAAAATGATAAAAAGCTGATCTTGTCACTGCTGTTATGTGGCGATTTAGACTAAGATCAGAGTCAACTATAACACCGGTCTAATTTCATATTTGGGAAGTTTAATTTAATTTAGCTTAATTGTTAAAAATATAACATGTGTACAGATGAAGACATCCATTTTGGTTGGTTATTACATAATGCACTGTATTAATTACATTTTCATCATAAAAAAAAGTGCAACTCCCGCATTTTGTAATAACCACCACAAAATGTAATAATTTATTACAAAATGCGGGTAAATTTATTACAAAATGCGGGTAAATTTATTACATATTGCGTTCAGGCTGTGTATTACAAAATGCGTCAGATTATTACAAATTGTGGGACTTATTACATAATGAAGTGAAAATTTATTACATTTTGTTGAGTTATTACATAATGTGGTGTTATTACATAATGCGTTGTTACACGTGTACACGCCTCTTCTCTCTGATTGGCTGCAGCTTCACCCCGGACACCAGAACGAGGCTCAGATCAAACACACTACAAGCTGCCTGAAGCCCGGCTCTCCGTCCAATCATCTGCCTCCGAACACTGAACCCTGCGAACCTAATTATCCCCCTCTTCAATCAGGAGTGGCTGAAAAGGTAGAGGGACGATTATCATACATCACCATTACTGTGTGTGTGTGTGTGTGTGTGTGTGTGTGTTGTGTGTGTGTGTGTGTGTGTGTGACCTCCGAAAAGGGCCTCAAAGACAAAATGTCAGTCTGTTTTTCCATCATTTAGATGGTGATTAAGATAGCAGGGAAATGGGGCCAAGAGAACACAGACGTGCGCCTCGCTGTTGCTCTCTGCAACACACACACACACACACACACACACACACACGCGCGCACACACACACACACACACACACACCAAATAACATGTGGGCTGACAGTTTTGTGGCAGATGAACCTGAGATTTAAAACAGGAACAGGAGCATGAGGTCGTTTCTACAGATGAATTCATTATCTGATCGACTCGCACATTAAAGTTAACCCACTTCTCTTTAAAAAAGCAGGTCAGAGCCTCACGGGTCATTTGGAAATACAGGGGTGTTAGTGTCTAGGAATAAGTTAGATTTAATTTTTTTGTGGTGTATTAATTGGGTTATTGTTGCTTGAACCTGTTTTTGAGGACGCTGCCTGCTGAGAGTTTTCAATCTGCCCCGTCCTGCCGATAAAACAAATCTATTTTATATCTATTTTATCTGCTTTATTGCAGAGGTGTGACCAAGTCAACTTTGCTCGAGTCCCAAGTCAGTCGCAAGTCTTGAGGCACAAGTCCCAAGTCTAAATGTAGATTACCAAGTCAAATCCAAGTCAAGTCCATGTCATTAATGTCAAGTCTCAAGTCTAAATGTAGAACAGCAAGTCAAGTCAGAACAAATCAAGAGTCCAGTATCAATTTAATATCTTAAAGAAAACTAAATATCTAGGACTTTTCAATGCAATATGATTTTAATAGGATAAAAACTTGGTAAGAGCATCATGAGTTTGATTTCTATAATCAGTTTCAACTTCAATAAATTCAATCATTCCATACAAATTCAGAAAACAGAATTTAAATTCAGTCGTCTGCTGGAACAAATCTCATCACTTTCAATCTAAGTCATTTACACAAACACAAGATCTCAAGTCAAGACTTTAGAAACCTTTTCAAGTCATCAGAGTACAAGTCAGAGTCAAGTCCCAAGTCACCAGAACCCAAGTCAAGTCTCAAGTCTTCTCTTCATGCATCAAGTCAAGTCTCAAGCTATTAAAAGTATGACTCGAGTCCAAGTCATGTGAGTCGAGTCCCCCCCTCATGTTATTCTACTAAAGTCCTCCTTGTGTCCTCATAATGTAGGATAAAGTCAGGTCTTGGGTCTTAGGGACTACTAGAAACCTTTTCAAGTCATCAAAGTACAAGTCAAAGTCAAGCCTCAAGCAATTAAAGTTGTGACTCAAGTCCTTTATTGTGTTTTCCTTCTAAATTTAGCAAAATAGACAAAAACAATGCATCTCTGCTTAAGAGATGCATTGTTTTTGTGTCTATTTTGCTTCCTACTGTCGAATAAACTAAACTAAAAACTAAACTAGAGGACTGATGGATGGAGGTGTGTGTGTGTGTGTGTGTGTGTGTGTTGTTCTTTTTGTGTTTTTTTTTTTTTTTTTTTTTCAAACTAAACCTCCATTCAACCTGCACACACAGCGACAGCGGCGTGTTTCTCGGAGGACGAATTAACGGAGCTTCATCACATATGAAAGGACCGGAGTGGTAAACATGTCCCCCGGCGCCTGGGACTCGCTGAAAAACATGTCCTGCTTATTGAAATAGGACAGAAAAACAAGTCCTGGATATGAAAATGATCCTCCATGAATAATACTGAAAGAAAAAACGGCCAGGCTGTTGAAAATACATATAAAAAAATAAAAAAAACGTGGAGAAGAAAGAAGAGGAGATAGGAGAGAAGAAAAAACATGTCAAGGCTATTGAAATGAGAAAAACATGAGTGAATAGAGGAGAGGAGAAAAGGATAAATGAGGGGAAAGAGGAGAAAGCAAGGGGAGGAGGAAAGAAAAAAAACGGGGAAGGAGAAAGAGATAGGAGAGGAGAAGATGAAAAATAAAAACTTTCATTGAAATGACACCAAAAACATGTCAGGAGAGGAGAAAAATAAAACTCATGAAATGACATCAGCCATCTCCCTGTGCCAGGCTGAACCGAACATTTTTATATAAATAAATGCCTGTTTTTCTTCTCTCTATGTCCGAAATGATGCGTTTTATGTGTCCGGTTTGTTTGGAATCAACAGAAGAAGAAGAACTGGGTAGTCAGCATGAGCATGAGCATAGCTACCACGGCTGAACAGACAGAGAAAAGAGAAACTCAAACTGCATCGACAAGAAAACCCAAGCTCCGCCCACACTGTTTGATTGACAGGTGATCTGTGGGAAGAGCAGAGCAGAAACACCACAGTGAGGCTGAGGGACAAAGATGGAGTCTAAAAACCAGGATCTCGAGGATCACCGTTTTCATTTCCAGACCTTTTCCATGCCGCAACACCAATAATGTTCTATGACTGTCAGCTATAACTGAACATCATTCTTCACAACAACAAATATCATAGTGTATGATAGCGGATTTACAGCTACATAAAACATGTTCAGTAGTCACGTGTATGAAGACTAAACAACAGTTTTCCCTCCCAAACTTTTCAAGACCTGCACTGTAAAAAAAAAAAAATACAATCTGTCCAGTGATGTTCTCTTGTCTCCAGACCTATCAGCTTCTTTCATGATATTTTCAGTCAAATTCTCTCACTGCACTGGCAGATAATCTGCTGCTTTCAGTAAATTTCACTTGATTCATGCCAATATGACTTCTTCTTTCAAGAAATCAACATAAAACAATGAAGAAAATCTGGAAACAAGAAACTTTCTCCGAGACAATTTCACTTTTACGTAAAAGAAAATGTCCTGAAACAAGTTACATTCTCCTGGAAAAAAAACTCACATTCGTTGAAACCGGTAAAATTATCTGCCAGTGCAGTGAGATGATTTCACAAATAAAAAATAAAAAAATCCTGAAATACACTTGATGAGTCTGGAGACAAGATGAAATAACAAGTCTGCCAGTTTTTGCAGTGTGGAAGTGAGTAAATGAATTTTCTATACTCTCCAAACCTGCGCAGGAAACCCGAACAAATAATTTCACACGACTCCGCAGCAGAAATAATTACATCCGTGTACTGCTGACAGATCTCTTACATGCGTGCTAAGCATGTAACACGCCTCTCCAACAAAGCGTGGCATGTTGGCTGCGAGGAGACCCAAGGTGAAAATATATGGATCTAATTTGCTTAACGACGCCCTCAAAGTGCGAGACAACGGCGAGGCGAAAAGAAATGATTACAGATTCACACGAAGCCGCTGTGCACACACATGCATTTTACATGTGTTTTTTTTTTTTTTTTTTTTTTTTATATATATATAACGGATGTCTGCGAGATTGAAATCAGTGAAGTGAGAGCGAGTGCAAATTGAAAACAGAGGGAGGAGATGGAGATGTACGTGAGAAACTGCTCAACTGGTCCGCCTGAACTGGTCTGTTCAGGCGGACAGGCGGCGTGTGAGGCCGGCTCAGCTGGGCCGGCCATGGACGGGGGAGGGGGGAGGGGGGGGGCAACAGGCGAGTACAGTGTCAAGGAGGCAGACGTCCCTCCGGTCATGGCGGCATTTCTGGAACATCATGCTGTAAAGTCAGAAATAAGCCGACTATTGACCTTACTCTAAATAAGACAAAATTCTGATTAATCTGTTTCCATGTGTTGCTTATAGATCTATTCCATTCATATTCCTGTTTACATGCTGCAGAGAACGGCACTGGCAGATAATTTTACCGGTTTCGACAAATTAGACTTTTTTTTTTCCCCAGGAGAATGTAACTTGTTTCAGGACATTTTCTTGGTAAAAGTGAAATTGTCTTGGAGAAAGTTTCTTGTTTCCAGATTTTCTTCGTTGTTTTATAATGATGATTTCTTGAAAGAAGAAGTCATATTGGCATGAATCAAGTGAAATTTACTGAAACCAGCAGATTATCTGCCAGTGCAGTGAGAGAATTTGACTAAAAAATATCATGAAATAAGCTGATACTGGACAGCTTGTATATTTTTTTTGCAGTGCAAATCTTGAAAAGTTTGAGAGGGAAAACTGTTGTTTAGTCTTTATACACATGACTCCTGTACACGTTTTATGTAGCTGCAGCTCAACAAATGTGACTTTTTTTCCAGGAGAATGTAACTTGTTTCAGGACATTTTCTTGGTAAAAGTGAAACTGTCTTGGAGAAAGTTTCTTGTTTCCAGATTTGTTCATTGTTTTATGATGATTTGACTAAAAATATCATGTAATAAGCTGATAGGTCTGGAAACAAGATAAAATCACTGGACAGATTGGTATTTTTTGCAGTGTAGTGCCTTGGAGACCAGGCGTTGCATGGTTGATGAGTATAGTTTATAGTTTATTAAAGCTGTACATGTGAAAGTCTCAACCATGTTGTCGTCTGGCTCTCTCAAGCTGTCCAGGAGCATTTTGCTAAAGCTAATATCAGCCAAGACTCGACCAAACACGTTACACTGGACAGGGAACATCAGGGAGTTTGATAAAGTCGAGGAATATGAGGGAATTTTACAAATGGGTCACTTAAAGTGTCATTCCTGGCCCCATGCTGGCCTCTATCATTCACCGTTGTCATGACAACATCAGACCATCATCAGCATGGTGTCTGTGGAGTTTGTGGAACATATTGAAGGTAAGGACTCTCTGTTCTGAGTGTGAAGTAACTCCACTTCCCCGCCGCATAAATGTTCCGGTCCGTTAAAATTAAAGCCGTTCGGAGGATTATATACACGCCGAATTTACCAGAACATCCTACCGATTAGAAATAAAGTCTCAAATTATATTTTTCCCATATGTGTTTTTTGCCGATAAGCGAGGCAAAAACAAACTGGCAGATTTTTGAAGGGACCCTGGTGTGGCTGGAGGAGCCTTCAGCCTCCAGGCTCCGCTCCTGAGTTTCTGAAGGCAGAAATCTGTTCACTTTGTTTCCCTCTCTGCCATTCAGGAGCCTGCTGATGTTTACTAGTCATGTTATGCCTCAGGAAAGCAGAAATATTACACATTTAACATTTAATGGGAATATAGCCGAAAGCATTTTACAGCTTGCTTCACATTCATGACATCAGGCCGAGGTTTTCTTGCTGTTTTTCTCCACAGAACTGGAGTGCAGTGAGTCTAGTGTCTGAACTTTTCTGAGCTGGTAAAAAAAACAGCATTAACAAACCAAGAAAGAATATTTTTCTTTTTTTAGGTCATGGAAGCGGCACCGGCTCGGCTGTGGAGAGTCATCAGGGCCGCGGCGGGAACCCACGAAGAAGAAAAGACACCGGCAGCGCTTCAGATCTCCCCTAAAACCACCACATGCGCTCTCTCTCTCTCTCTCTCTCTCTCTCTCTCTTGAAGGCCAGGAATTGTACTGGAAATAAAGAGGAGGAGGACATATGGCCGCAAAGCTGTTCTTGTGCCGTAAAAAAAAAAAAAAAAAAAGTCCAGGCATTCATGTGGGTTTGAAAGTTAAAATTTGGAGAGGGCCAAGACGTTAAAAAAAAGACTTTCAATGCGACTTCAAACTGGATGCTTAGTGGTCAGAGAAGAGACACAGAAAGACTTTAAGCTCTAGATCCTTCTTTCTGCTTCAAGGTGTGATAACGCTGCTTTCACGTCTCTGGGAATTACTGCTGGACTGACTTGACAGTTACAGCAACGACTTGGAAGTTTCATGAATTTGCTTCAAGCCACGAAGACGCCGTGAATGAATGAAGTTTTCTGTCGACTTTTTCCGGTAGATTTACTACACATGCAACTTAAAGTCGAGATGAAATGAAAAATGCATTTTTAACCCTTTTTAGATCACATCCCCGGTCATATTGTGCACCTATTTAACAATATATGCCAAAAAAAAAAAGAAAAAATGCATTTCTTTGTATTCTTATATCAAAATCCAATCGTGTTTTCTTCCTGTAAAACAAAATATGGTGTGTGCTTACGTAAGCATGAACCAACCAATTTCAACCAATAATATCATGACATCCACCCATCAATCATTCTTCAGCCTCTAGTGAGCCACACTGGTCATATAAAACCACACTTCACCGTTTCTGGGTCGTAGATCGACAGATCAATATGGAGAGAGAGAGAGAAGAGATGTGTGTTTGGATATCAGTGGGCAAAAACTGTGTTTTAATTTCCAAAACAATGTGGCTGAGGTCTAATTCATTCATCTCTCCCTCGTCCTCCTGATCTAACAACAGGTGAGGGAGGTGTGTGTGGAGCCAACAGTCCTCTGTAGCTCCGTTTCTCTCTGTAGCTCCATATCGCGCTAAACTCTAAGCCCCGCCCACTGTTTAGCGGTCCAATCAAATGCGAAGGATTTGATTTAAATCCCTCTTGTAACTGCACACCGCTCAAATATTCTGTCTCACTGGGAAATACGTCACAGGACAGAAGCTAAAGACGCTCTAACTTCTGTTTCAGTGGGACTTTAAGGCTTTGTTTACACCTAGCATGTTCTTTTTTTTTTTTAATCACTTTATTTTTGTAGTTTTTGTTTTAGTGGAACACAAATGCACAGGAGAACTGAACAGACAGCTCATCAGGGGTAATAATACAATACAGCTCATATGTTATCAGGAGTTAGCTTTGTGTTAAGGGTTTCTTTCCCGATAGTCCCAGGAAGAAAGAAAGAGAGGCATGAAGAGAAAACATCAACAGGATCAGGTCAAGTCCATATCAGTCCCAGTCCATCTAGTCCTCAAAGTAAGTTAAAATGACTATTGTCTTATGTCATTTATCTAACAAACCCATTTTGGAAAAAATATATATATATATAAATGTGATAATACTGGTAAACCACATACATAAAGTTAAGGGAGGAGAGAAAAAGTAATATCCATATTCATGTGTAATAACCATTTCGACCAATACTTACAAAAGTTATCGATACACAGTCTTAGAGAAAAGGTCAGTTTCTCCATATCATACATTTCCTTTACTATCACTATCCACTCTGCTTTTGTTGGTGGATCTTTGTCTAGCCATTTCTTAGTTATTGCTTTTTTGCTACAAGTAAAACTTTAAGAAGGAACTTGTCCTGAGCGTTAAATTTGGTTGGTATATTATCTAAATATATAGTGCAAAAAATAATAATCAATCTAAAAACCCAGTATTGATTTTACACCCAGCATGTTCTGATCGGTTCAATCAAACTGCCACCGAATCTCTAACGGTTCATTAATACAACAAACTACAGGAAACCACCCCGGAACGCAAGGGATTATGGGTAGAAGGAGACGGAAAGCCTAGCAGAACAAAACGAAGTCTGGACTGATGCTCATATACAGCTACTTCTTCATGTGTTCTTAACTGGTATGAACACCACAGAAGAAGAGACAGACAAGTTACCAAAACTCTGTCCAATCAACAAGCTACTTGTGAGTCATGTGACTTTTGTTTACAAGCCCTGCTTGGCTTGTGATTGGTCGGTTTGAACCTAAACGAACCACATACAAAAAGTACAACATTTCCACCATGTACTCGTAGATGCAAAGCTCAAAGGGAGGAGAGGAAAGGAGAGTCAGGAGGAGAGAAGAAGAAGAAATGGAGAGCAAAAGGAGGAGGAGGAGAGGACAAGAGGAGAGAGGGAAGGGAATAGGAGGCGAGGAAAGGAGGGAGGAGAAGGAAAGGAGGGAGGAGAGAGAGAAGAGTTAGACCTGAGAACAGAAGGTAGAGCAGAATTTGATGCCGTTGATTTAATTGCTCTGCAGAGGATGTGATGTCACCGAGTTCATATCTATACAGGGAAGGTGTTGTTGATCGCTCGCACACACACACACACACACACACACACACACACACACACACACACACACACACACACACACACACACACGCTTACTCATTATCTGACTTGTCCTGCATGGGCTCATCACAATCTACCCACCATTTGCTTAGCTAGAGAAGGGCACAGGATTTATTGCGTGTGTGTGTGTGTATGTGTGTGTAGGTGTGCGTGTGTGTGTGTGTATGTGTGTAGGTGTGTGTGTGTGTGTGTGTGTGTCGCTCCATCTGTCCTTGTCTCTCTTTGCGGGGTTTGTGTGCAGCTCAGTGTTAAGCAGCGGGGGGCCTTCTCTGTAGGGGCCCACTGTGAGGGAGAACAACATGTCCCACACACACACACACACACACACACACACACACACACACACACACACACACACACACACCTCAGTGGAGGACGTGGGTAGGCTACAACAAAATACTTTATTAGCATGTTACTGCAACACACACACAATTCTCAAAAAGTACAGACACAAATAAATCCCCACTGTGTTTAAAAACTGGCCAAAATGTTTAATATTATAATATATGGCAGGTTATGATTAATATGTCAAACACACAGGGAATCGAACCCCTAACCCTGGCAGTGTTAGTGCCTTGCTCAACCCATTCCCACTGAATTCAACTGTCAAAGTGGCTTCTCATCCAAGGATGTTTTTGAAACATAATATATGGAAGGAAACGATTGAAACAGCAAAATTCAATCAGTAAATTTACTCAGTATCAAAAAGGCTGCTGGATAAGGTTCCTCACTGGAGGCCATACTAGTGGCATCTTAGTTTATTTAATTACTGGTGACAATAGTTTACATTGTATAAGACATATTGTATTTGTATATTATTCTGGTCTGTTGTTGTTTACTCACTGACTGACACTGTGCTTCAGCTGCTGGTCTTGCCCATAGCGTTCTTGGACTAGATCAGTGATTCTCAACCTTTTCCCATATCAAGTACACTAATTTAGTCCACATCAGAGCCACAGACCCCCATTTGATGAGATTTTGTCTCTCGGACCCAAATCTGAGAATATTTTTTATTGTCAGATATAATTTTGTCCAGAATCCCATGACTGTCTGTATTGTAGGTAGAGAGATAACAGAGAAACTATGATCAGAACAGTCATTCTTCTACATTCTCTAACTGTGTTAACTTCTTGTAAATCAAATAATTAAGTTAATTCATCAATTTGCTGCGGACCCCCTGGAACCCCCTCAAGGACCCCTGGTGGTCCCCGGACCCCACGTTGAGAACCACTGGACTAGAGGACCACAATGGAAATAAGTCTTGGACTTTCTTGTGTTTTATCCTCGATTGTTTTTTAACCAGGTGCATTACATTATATTGTATATATGTGACTTGTTTTAAAATGATCAGATAAATCAAATCAAAAAAGGTTTTACGTTGATTTGAAGCAGAGAACTAAAGGAATTATGGGCTGAACTGTGATGGAAGCGTATTTGTTGAATAAACGATGGCGCAGGATTGGCCGGACCGGTTCAGTCTCATTTTGCAACAGTTCAAAAGTCGCTTTGGATGTTCTGAAATGTTGTCAAACTCATGTTTCTCTAGGGTGACCACATGTTCAAACCCCGAACGCAGCATTTTGGTTGCCGGCTACTTCCCCAAGAAAAGAGTAAGCTCTGCAGGTCTTTAGAAAAGACCGACTTTCTCTTCGGCCTGACAGCTAACCGTTAGCGTACTGACAGATTCTGTCAGGATTGTAGTTTGGACCCAAAAGCGGAAACACACCAGGCAGAGGCAAGGTTAAAAGTTCAATGGTCTTTACTGATCCAAAAACCAAAGCCCAAGTCCATAATATTCAGGCAACCGTACAAAACAGAGAGCAAAGAGAGAATCCAGTAGGCAGGTAACAGGTCATAACAAGTCAGGCTACAAAAACCAGGAAACAGGCTGAAATGACACTGGGACGAACTGGCAAAGACTGACAATACCACAAGGTATATATACACATCAAGCTAAATGATAAGTGGAGACAGGTGTGCATAGATGGGCTGGCAGAAGATTGGCTGGCAGAGGAGGCGGAGACAAGGAGGAACAGGTAAACCAATCAATGGAGCTGAAGCAGGAGGGGCTGGAAGTATGGGAACTGAACACAGACACACAGAGCAGAAAACAAGACAGGCAAAAGGCAACACAAAATAAACTGAATATGGGTCTAAACATGGAATGTGGAATAAATGAGAAAAATCAATGGACCTTGGCTGGATTCCTGACAAGATTCTGTCAGACAGAGCCTCAGTGTCAGAGGCAACAGCCTTGACAACAACACATTGATTGATTGACACACATACAGACAAATCAGTGTTGAATTCAGACACGTGGAGCATTGTTTCTGTTTTTTGATTGGGTTAGGTAATAATGAGCAGGACAGAACATGATAAACATCTATGTAAGCACTGAAAACAAGTATAATACTATTATTATTATTTTAATTGTGGGGAAAACCGGGACAATTTGGTAGTGAATGTTGAAAACCGGGACATTTTAGTGTTTTATAGATATTTGTCGGGACTCGGGACACCCATCTTGAAACCGGGACAATCCTGGACAAACCGGGACGCCTGGTCACCGTATGTTTCTCTCAAGTACGAGGCGAATACGTCTCTACAGACAGAATATCGCCAAACGCATTTCTTTGTTCTGGTCTTCAGATGAAAGCCTGAAATATGACCGACATGATCCGACACCAGAGAACAATAGCAGCTTCTCCAATACTCATCAATTCTTCAAAGATTCAATTTTTCTGGTGGATGTGTTTTTTTTTCTTTTTTTTTTATGTTCAAGAGGCCTAGTTATTCGCTTCAACCGAGCTGATGGAAATGCATCTAATTTGCATTTATTGTTTCGGAGACATTTGCATACAATGTGCTTGTTAGTTGGACGGAAACGTGCCTCGTGTCAAAACAAAACGCCTCTGTATGTTCAGACCGCTGTGAAAGAAGGGAGGGAGAGGAGTAAAGAGACGGAAGGAAGAGTGGAAAGAGGAGAGCCTGTGATTAAGACTGAGAAATACAATTTTGTTTTTATTTTTAGGCCAGTGGACTTTGTGTCTACAAGAAGAGGTTAAACATAATTACAGCTGTTATGTCCTTGTGTGATTTTGAAAATGAAACACTGGTTTGAACAGAAAGAAGGTCCAGGAGAAGTCATGGAGGGAGATTTTTAAAAGCTAAAATTTAAAACAGCCGTCAGGTCTGAACCGTTATTTCTGCAGGGAAAGTCGACTGAGCGCTGCTGCTCTTCTCCAGCGTCACGTTCATACAGTCCCACATGGAGTCCTGGTCCCAGGGTCCTATGTTCCCAGGGTTCTATGTTCCCAGGGTCCTATGTTCCCAGGGTCCTATGTTCCCCAGATTTATATGGCACATAATGGGAACATGACAAAGGGTCCTATGTTTAGGGTTTAGGGTTAGATTGGTTGTTTGTAGATGGGTTAGTGTTAGGGTTAGAGACCTTCAAAATCAAATAAAATGATAACCATTGGTTTTGTTGTGTTTATATAGCTGTTTTGAAGCCTTGTTCCAATAAAACAAACTGGATAATATTTATGAAATATTTTAACTTGAAACAGGTCAAATTTGACCCGAACACAATAGGAGGGTAAATGTGTGTTAACAGAATATTGAACTGGGGAACATAGGACCCTGGAAACACAGGACCCTGGGAACATAGGACCTTGGTAACATAGGACCCTGGGAACATAGGACCTTGGGAACATAGGACCCTGGGAACATAGGACCCTGGGAACATAAGACCTTGGGAACTTAGGACCATGGGAACATAGGACCTTGAGAACTTAGGACCCTGGGAACATAGGACCCTGGGAACATAGGACCCAGGATGATTTCAATGATTCCAAGCAGTATAAACACTCAAAGGTGTGTGCAAGCTAGGCTAACGTTAGTGAAGTTGGCCTAGATCATTCACATGACTCTAATCTCTCCCCTAAATAAAAAACGCTTCTCAAGTCTGAGCACGACTTGCTTTCTTAAATGTGCCAATGGTGTCACCTGAACACAGCTTCACTCAGTCACTTTCCCCACCCAAACTCTCCCAGCTGGTCGAGGGATTTGAACCGGCAACCTTCCAGCCACAAGCCTGCTTCTGTAACCTTTGGGCTACTTAAACACTAGATAGGCAGAATAAGAGAGGAAGACAGTGTTAGAGAGAGAGAGAGAGAGTCAGGAAGAGCCAAGGGGGAGAGGGAGGGAAAGTTTGTAAAAGTGTAAAAGAAAGAGAAAAGACAAGGCAAGGAGAGAGAGATAGAGAGAGAGAGAGGCAGAGAGAGAGAGAGAGAGAGAGAGAGAGAGAGAGAGAGGGAGGTGGGGAGTTTGTCATTGTGTGTGATTGCCAGTCAGCAGTAGTTCAGCCATCTGGCTGATGGGTAAACAAAAGCAATGATTAGAGTCCTGCTAACATCACTAATGACACTGGGACACTCAGCACCGCACTGCACGTCTGTGTGTGTGTGTGTGTGTGTGTGTGTGTGTGTGTGTGTGTGTGTGTGTGTGTGTGTGTGTGTGTGTGTGTGTGAGTGTGTGTGTAGATGAGAGATTAAGTGAGATTGAGAGAAAGAAAGATAAACAGGAGAGTTAAGGAAACAAAGGACAAGATCAAAAGATATAGTGAAGAAATAAAAAGACAGAAAAAAGGTAATAAAAAGAAAGATGAAAAAGAAAGAAGGTCAGTCAGCCAACTCATGTAAACAGATTATAGAGAATGGGAAAGACAGTAAATACAAGCTTTGTACTAGAAGATACCAGCTCAGCTTTCAGACGGTAAAAATACTACTCAGGAACTCAGTTTAGCGATGAACCCCAACTGCTCCAACTTGAATTCTGATGTTACCAACAAGGAAATATCTTCAGTTTAGTGTCGGAAATTATATGATTATTTCAAATAAAACAAACAAAATTGACTATTTTCATCACATAAGTCATTCTGGGAGCAAAAACTCTTAGATTAGCCATGGCAGGACATGACTACTTGCCAGAGGTGGAAAGTAACTAAGTACATTTACTCGAATACTGTACTTAAGTACAATTTTGAGGTACTTGTACTTGAGTATTACCATTTTATGCTACTTTATACTTCTACTCCACTAAATTTCAGAGGAAATATTGTACTTTTTCTCCACTACATTTATTTGATAACTTAAGTTACTAGTTACTTTGCAGATTCAGATTATTAATACAAAATATAATCAACTAATAAATTGTGATGTATTATTATAGATTACTGTAAGCTACCCAGCAGTATATAAAGTAGTGGAAATCAGCCCCACCTTTTCCAGCTGCAACATCAAAGTGATGCTTACACATTAATGCATCAATAATTATAATTCAATAATATAATATATACTGTATTATTCTGAAATGGGCCATTCTGCATAATGAGTACTTTTACTTTTGTTCCTTTAAGTACATTTTGATGCTAATACTTTTGTACTTTTACTTAAGTAACATTTTAAATGCAGGACTTTTACTTGTAACAGAGTATTTTTATACTGTGGTATTTCTACTTTTACTTAAGTAAAAGATCTGAGTACTTCTTCCACCACTGCTACTTGGTGGATTTTTGGTTTGTGGTTGAATATTACAATGTTTGGTTTGCTGTAAAACACAAGTCAAACATTTCATCGCTAAGTTCATCTGTGCTAAATGTGAAAAAACCTGACAAAGAGCGACCAAAGTCTACAGAAAACTGTGATCCTTCCTTTCGAGTCTTCAACAGCTTCAGACGAGTCCCAACGTGTGAAATACCGCCGAGTCGTTGCTTTAACTCTCGAGTCGTTCCTTCGGTCGCTGCCGTAAGACCTGAACGCTTGGATCTCCATGGCATGTGATTAGAGCCGGCGCTTTTCTCATCAACCGTCCAGTTTACAGTAACATTTAAAGTTACTTTTCCAAAAGGGATTCAATCCATTTCACGCTTTACACTTTCGGCAAACGCCTCGTCTTTTTCAAACCCGTCTGCGGAGTCCAAGGTTTGGACAGGCGAGGTAAAGCCGAGAGGGACGGGGGGGATTAGAGGAGCCGAACGCAGAGCCATCTAGATCTGACTGGGATTTGGCCCGATGGAGCGATAGAGGAAATTCCAGCGGTTCATCTTCAACTGGAAGAGCATTCGGAGGTCTGACTGTCTCTGTGAGTGGGAGAGGCGGGTCGAGATAGAGAAAGAGATAGGCAGACAGAAAGGTAGAGAGAGAGAAAGCAAGCAACGGACGGCAAAACAGAACGGTGGCGAGGAGTTGGAGGTGGAGACGAGTGGAGAAAAGACGGAGCAAGAGGGCAACAGAGAGTGAGAGAGAAGAGGAGAAACAGAGAGACGGTCGGATAGAGAGATGTATAGAGAGAGAGAAAGCCATAGGGTCAGATATAAGGAAGGATGCCGTTATTGCTGCCGCCTAAAGCCTCCTACATGTCGGCAGAGGGAGGAGGAAGGTCATGATGTTGGAGCAGATCATCGTTTCTCACAGGATGATTTCATAAAAAAGTCCTGAAATGAGCTCTGAAAAACTCTGAAACTCAGATTTACCTGCTGTGAAAAAGACGTTCCTCCACCATGACCTGGATTCTGAGACAAAAACATGAACTGGACATTTTCAGCTAAAGGTTGACCAACGGTTCAGTTTAACTGGTTAAGGTCTGGGTTCAGGTTCCGGTTAGACCACTAAAACAACTCGGTTAAGGTCTGGGTTCAGGTTCCAGTTCTGGTTAGACCACTAAAACAACTCGGTTCAGGTCTGGGTTCAGGTTCCGGTCAGACCACTAAAACAACTCGGTTAAGGTCTGGGTTCAGGTTCCAGTTCTGGTTAGACCACTAAAACAACTTGGTTAAGGTCTTGGTTCAGGTTCCAGTTCTGGTTAGACCACTAAAACAACTCGGTTCAGGTCTGGGTTCAGGTTCCGGTCAGACCACTAAAACGACTCGGTTAAGGCACGGGTTCAGGTTCCGGTTAGACCACTAAAACAACTCGGTTAAGGTCTGGGTTCAGGTTCCAGTTCTGGTTAGACCACTAAAACGACTCGGTTAAGGTCTGGGTTCAGGTTCCGGTTAGACCACTAAAACAACTCGGTTAAGGTCTGGGTTCAGGCTCCGGTTAGACCACTAAAACGACTCGGTTCAGGTCTGGGTTCAGGTTCCGGTTAGACCACTAAAACGACTCGGTTAAGGTCTGGGTTCAGGTTCCAGTTCTGGTTAGACCACTAAAACGACTCGGTTAAGGTCTGGGTTCAGGTTCCAGTTAGACCACTAAAACAACTCGGTTAAGGTCTGGGTTCAGGCTCCGGTTAGACCACTAAAACGACTCGGTTCAGGTCTGGGTTCAGGTTCCGGTTAGACGACTAAAACGACTCGGTTCAGGTCTGGGTTCAGGTTCCGGTCAGACCACTAAAACGACTCGGTTAAGGTCTGGGTTCAGGTTCCGGTTAGACCACTAAAACGACTCGGTTCAGGTCTGTGAAAGGCTTTGGTCGGTTAAATAAGAAAAACTTTATCTAAAAATTAAAACTGCACTGAGACTCTGCTGCCTGTTAGAGTCCTGTCTGCTTCAGGGAACCCGCTTCATGCTGGGAAAACGTAGTTCTCTCTCACTTTTCCTGCACGGAGCTTGTGTTTTGCATTTTAAAAGACTCACGGAACTTCAGGAGATCAGGCTCGCTCCTCAGGCTTTAAGTGTCTGCAGGTTTTCATTACAACTAATCTGTACAGCAGCTGATGTCAGTGATTAACACAGCTTCAACCAGAGAGGGGGGGGTGGGGGTTGGGGGGGGGTGGCGGGGGTTAATCACTGAAATCAGCTGGTGAAGTGATCGACTGGAATGAAAACCTGCAGACTCTTGAGACTCGATGGCACGTAGTTTACAAGTGCTCCTGTAGCCGTGGTGCTGATTTGTGTTGTTCTGCCTCTCGGTCTCATGTGTGTGTGTAATTTGCTCAGTTTGGATAATTTCATAAAAACTTTCCGTACCTCAAACTGATTTTTAAATGTTTACAAAACTTAGCACCAGATATTTTATGCAAGTTTATCAGCAGGCAAAATAGTAGCAGGATCACCAGGGGCACAGCAAGTGGCAAGTGTAAAATCGCACGCTGTGAGACTTCAGCTTTTTCCATAAACGGCTTTCAAATGTGGAACATGTGGAATAAAATTAACTCAAGATATTAAGGTTTTTAATAAAAATGTTAAAGGCTGGCTGGAGCAAAATCAGAGCTGTATGCATCTTTAATTATTTCATGATTTGATTTTTCTTTTTTTTTCTTTAAATAATGTTCTATGTATGTAACCTTGATACTTTCCTTTTTTTTTATCTTACTAAAAGCCTAATTAGGGACAGGAGTTGGAAACTAGCAATAGCTCTAATCTCTGTATGTGGAACATCAGTTACATCAACTTGTTTGTAACGAGTTGAAGTGGTACTATGTTAACTTGCATTGTCCCTATCAAATAAACGATATAAATAAAAATAAATAAATGTACCGCTGTGGGACCGATCAGCCGGTCGTCGTCGTACTATAACTGGACCGACTGAAAGTCACGTGACATGATATCAGCGTTTTGATTGGCTGTTGCATGAACCTAGTTGCAAAAAGTTCAGACAGTCTCAACTTGATGCAACTAGCTCTATTTTTATGCAACTATTGTAGGAAATAAAATAGAACAATCATGTACAAATAGACTTTATGTTAGTGTGTATTGTAGAACTGGTTTTGACTAGTTTGAAGCATGCATATTACATTAGCCATATATTGATTTCTGAGAAAAGGATGAACAAAGCATCTATACAAACTGAAGAGTATAAAGAAACTGACATGTCTACCCTTTCTCAGAGAATATCCTGCGGTCCACCTGAGTGTGTGCTGAAGGTTTTCTCTCCATGCATGTTTGAATAAAGAATCCACGGAAGACTCTTGAACCTTTGCTCATTCATTTTGACCCACAAGGGTGAAGCTTATTTTTCCCCTACATTATAAAGGTAGACCTGGTCTTAGACTTAAATGTGACCATAAATCAAACTTGCTATAGACACTTATATTAACTCTTCCTACTTCTCTGTCTCTAAAGACTCTCTCTCTTCTTCAGGCTCTTTCCACCAAACCAAACATTTGTCATCTTGTATGAAACAGCTTCAGTATTTAAACTTCCTACTCTGACAGTTAGGCCGACTCGTTGCCATGACAACAAAATTCTTAACTCAAGATTAGCCGGGGGGAAGGTGGCTAACTTTCCTACCTCAAAATAAGTCAGTCGTAATATTTAAGTAACAGACAGTCTTAATTAGCCGAGTCCAACCTGAGAATCGAAGACCAGTCTAAGGCTCAGACTAGTCTTAAACTAGCTTTATGCAACTGGCCCCAGGTTGCACGCAACTTCCCAGTTAATGGCAGCAGGTGATACACAGGGCAACTCCGATGAAACTCGGTCGCAAACAGCCGAGTTGCGGGGAAAAGTTTCACAGTGAAACACCGGCCTTATGTGTGACGGGTCTGCGAAACTGCAAATGCAAATTTTGCGATGCATAATCAAATCGTCTGAGTCATCTTGAAAATCCTGGTATTACGGGACGGTTTCTATTACTGTTGTTTTTGTTGTCCGACGGCGCTTGCTTCCATGGCAACCGTTTTTAAGGGTTTATGGTTTGTCTGAGATTCTCTAAGCAGCTGCGGATTTTTTTTCCCTTCTATTCCTGCAAAGTTATCATGCAATATAGATTTGAGGAACGGCCCGGTCTGCAGTGATGGAATCAGCCTGACCGAGCTGGAGGAACGCTTCAGATGCTGTAGACGGGGAGTCTGAAGTCACGTCTGAAGTCACGTCTGAAGTCACGTCAGCGGGCGGCGTGTCAGACGGCCCGGCCCGGCCTCCTGGATCCAGCTCCGTCCAGGTTTCACACTTTATTTATTTATTTATTTATTTATTTTTTATCCGTCTCATCCTCCCCGAGCTCCAGCAGGAGACGAGGCGATGAATCACCGCTGCCCTTGTTATGCTATCTTAAATTTGGCTGCTGATGCTGAGGGCTTTGGACAGGCACACACACACACACACACACACACACACACACTCTCTCTCACTCTCTCTCTCTCTCTCACACACACACACAATGTAACACCCTTGCAAGATCATACCTTTCTATCTATCTATATATATACAGTACAGCTGGAGAAAAAATGACACCTCCCTGTATTGTGAATAAAGAAGAGTTACTCCAAATATAGATTGTTGAAGCCTTCCTATAAGCAAAGATATTGTTATTTTTAGGATTTATTTATGGGTACAGTTTGCATTATTCAATGTATAATGACACTGCGTATTTTTGGTACTTTGATCAGTTTATTTTTGGCTGAAACTACAATCAAATGCGGTCAATAGTTCATAAACAAATATCAAAAGTTAGATTGTACACAGACACACACCCATGAAGTGTGAAACTGAAAATTTTGATGTGGTCTCTCCATATTGGAACATACACACAATCAGAAGCACACACAGCAGCACCCTCCACCAGCTTTTTACATTATGTTCACCTATTCCTGGGTGTGAACCAATCCATTCACTACACCCAGCAGTGACATAATGTGTCACGCCAAGAAAAACTGATGTTTCTCTGCAGCAAATTTTCTGCTCCAAACCCAAATATGAGCCGTGATGTCAGGCAGGAAGTCGTCATGTGAAAACCTCATAACACCGATTTTGGTGATTTTCTTGTTTTAACTTTAAGGATTGTCATGCTCCTCCTCTACGGGCTGAGAAAATGTTCACCTTTGTTTATTTCTACAGTCCTTCATCTCACGCCTGTCTCAAAGGACTTTACAGAGAATGAGCCTCACTAGAGGTAACTGATCAGCAATCAACCACAGCAGAACAGAAAGGTGGGCAAACATTTCAAATTGGATAAACTCAGAGGTGTAGTCTAGTTTATTGTAGTGGGTAAACTCAGGGGTTAAAGTGGGATTTGGCAGGGGGGGGGAGATACATAATTGGCGGGGGGGTCTGGTGGTCTTCCCCAGAAAAAAATAGTAATTTAAAACAAATGTCCTGCATTTCTACACAATCTAACCTCTTGGATTAAGTCAAGAAACAGCAACCCTGTATAATGTTAACTGTCGAGCCGGGGAATGACTGTCAAGCCACTGTGTTCATTGGTACTGTAGTTGAGGTCAGGTCTAGGTCTAGGTCCTGGACCACAGCCAAACTCAAAGCCCCTCCTGTATGGGAAGCCTCCACGTTCCACGCTTCGTAACACAGACAGAGCGCACAGGGTGAATTTTATGAACGGAAGTGTGAAGTGTGAATGATTTTATTGCAGTTATACTCTACCCGGTATTTGCGAAACAAAATCACTGAAGTGAAAGTTCTGTCACAAAACGATATTGTTACGTATCCTTGCATTTCCTTGTATACCTGCGTATCACGTAGACCAGTGGTTCCCAACCCAGTCCTCAAGGACCCCCTGTCCTGCAAGTTTTTATTCCATCTTTACTCTTGCACATCTGATCCCACTGGGGCCTACACACTTTCATGCTGCTCTGTTCAGGTAGATCTGTCTCTACCAATCAGCATTAAGACCTTAACTGGATCAGGTGCGCAAGAGTAGAGCTGGAACCAATACTTGCAGGAAAAGGGGTCCTTGAGGACTGGGTTGGGAAACACTGACGTAGACTACACCACTGGATAAAGTCAAAAATGCATTGTGGGCCATAGGTGTCATTTACACTGGGGACGCTGAGGACATGTCCCCACCACTTTTTGAAATGGCCGATTGTCTCCATCACTTTTTAAAAGCATAATTTGTTAAAAATGTTCTGAAAAATAGCTTGCACCAAGAAATTTTGTTAACTAACAAATGAGAACGCTTTGAGGTTTATTTGCACAATAAGAAAACATACAACGCAATGTAAATATAGAAGAAACAAATGTGCATTGTCCAAAAAAAAGTAACATCAGCTAAAAAAAAAAAAATTATCTACTCTGACCTCAGACCGATCCTCCCATTACATTGCCTAAAATCACATATGTTGAAGACCGTTTTAAAACATTTTTTTTTCATCTGAGCCCTTATGTCCCCACCACTTTTCAACATAAAGTGACGCCCTTGATTGTGGCCCATCTGAAACCAAGGCTGTTGTTTGCTTACTTCCTCAAAACTTGACATTTCACTGCAGCGACGCTCAAAAACGCTGCAAACAAGCTGCTAATGTATCAGGATCCAATCGAATAGCAACTCATAACACAGAAAAGGAGTGTTTCAGTGACAGTGTGAAGGTAAAGTCGGTGTAACCCGGCTGAGTGAAGACAGGCCTCATTCATTTTTCCGTCTATCTTTCTAGCCTCTGCAGGTTCCCGAGCCCTTTTCACCTCTCCTTCTCTCTTCCTTTACTCGTCTACTCGAGTGCCTCCGACCTCTTTCTGAACGCCGACTTTAAAAACCCAGGCGTGAAAACTTTTCTGGCACGAATCAACAGAGAAAGGCAAGGTCAGACAGCGCTGTGAGAGGAGGAGGAGGAGGAGGAGGAGGAGCGCTCTGTCCCGCTGGCGGATGCAGGACGCACTAAATAGATTTATTCATGTAAAGTCTGTAAGCATCAGAGTAAACACAGACTGAAAATCCACATCCAGCAGCAGCCTCCAGACCCCCAGGCTCCTGTCAGCCTCTCCCCCAGCAGAGGCCCTCTCAGCTGGGCTAGAAGCAAGGCCACGCCAGCCTGGATCTGGACTGTGAGGACACTTCAAGACAACACACACACACACACACACACACACACACACACACACTACAAGGCACTTATTTGCCATTCCATGCACAGACTTGGACACACTGAGGCCATATGGACACACACACACACACACACACACACACTTTGCTTTCACATGCACATGAACACACAAAGACCATATGGACACACATGAACACACACACACGCGTCCATGGACACTGTGCTCTTACACATGGTCATACAAATACCATATGGACACACACATGCTGTAGTGACCCTGTTTTGATGCCAACACACACACACACACACACACACACACACATACACACACACACACAGACCACCTAGAAAGGCCAAAGGGCAACACATTAAAAACCACCATGCGGAAAATCATCTAGTACACTGCACAGCCCAGAGCCATGGTTATATACAGAACACACACACCTACACACACACCTGCACACACACACCTACACACACACCTACACACACACCTGCACACACATGGCCTATAGAGAGTTTAATATAGGAAATAATTGGTTTTGCTCAGATGTTAAATCAGCTGCTGTGACCTTCAGTCTGGGTTCAGACAAATCATCTCCAGATTCACCTTCACCAACATCATCCTTTATTTTCCATCATGTGTATTTCATGTCACGACACACACTAGCAGATGGACTTTAGACGTTTAAATTTACATTCAGAATCAGTAGTCATGTACATTGAAGCACCTCCTGTAAGCTGCTTAATATGTTAAAGTGGAACATGTATGAAGTTAGGAGAAGGAAGTTAGAAGGAAATTACTCAAGAAAATGAGGATCTGCAGGAGACAGAGACGAGTCTGTATTTCTGTGTGTGTGTGTGTGTGTGTGTGTGTGTGTGTGTGTGTGTAGGGCAGTTAAGGAGGGAGTGTGTTTGTGCATGACTCATGCCTTTATGTGGTTTAGGGTTAAGTCCGGCATTTTCAAAAATCAATATGTGGGTTTACATTCAAGTACTTATTGGCAAATTATGATGCATTGAATTAGAAATGGCAGTGGAAAACATTGGTAACACTTTACAATAAGGGTCACTAAGTTAAGGGTTAGTTAATGCTTAATAAGCATTAACTAACCCTTAATTAACAGTTAACTAATGTGTAATTTACTAATGGTGTTCATGTTAACTAAGGTATTCATTTATACATTATTTAATAGTTTATAAAGATGACTATTAAATAATGTATAAATTAATACCTTAGTTAACATGAACACCATTAGTAAATGATTACCAGACACATTAGTTAACTGTTAATTAAGCATTAACTAACCCTTAATTAATGTACCCTTATTGTAAAGTGTTACCAAAACATTTTTGTTCATAAGGAAACTGCAATAAGTAGTGATGGAAATTGATTTGGCAAATAAATGATGATGATGTAGGTTCGGCACCTTTTCCCTCTCATTGCACAACAGTTCAGAAGTGACTTTGAAAGTCCTGAAATATCTGTAAAATGTAAAATATCTGTCTACCACGACCTCAGAGAAATGTATTTCTTTGTTCTCGTCTTCAGATGAAAGCATGAAAAATGGCCGACATCAGCTGACACTAAAAGAACAGTAGCAACTTGCCCAATACTAATCAATACTCGAAAGGGATTTTTCCATATTTGTAGTGGATACGTTCTTTTGGAAATTCAGGAAACTCATTTAGTTGCTTCAACCCGGCAGATTTTATTTTTGCAACATTTCAAAAAGTTTGCAGAACATTTGCTTGACAGTTTGAAGAAAACAACTAAAATGTATATAGATTCTCCTGCTGATGACCATTCACTGTCCATCGGTCAGGAATAGACCAACAACACCACATGTCTCCTCTTTTCACAGCCGACTACGGCAAGGCTAAGGGCCAAAAAACACCGGTGTGACAGGAGGTGAAGCCCAGACGGAGGTGTGGCAGACGGTCAACAAGCGAGGAAACTAGGAAACTAACTTTTTTTTTCACCCACCGGCCATCCATGGTGACTGATGGATCTAGAATTTCACTAACAACCTTCACTGTTTTACCAACCATTTATGATTTGTATAATTTGTAAAAGTTCCTGTTAGGAAGAAACTAACTCACCAAAATGCTTTCACACATTTACCAGGCAACAAGATGCTTAGAATAGAATAGGACTCTGAATAAAGCTCGGTTACCAGTAATTGGTCCTGCAGACAATTCTCCAGTGTTTGTCTGCTGGATGCTGCTCATTTCCAGGCCTGGATGTCAAAGATAAAAAGATCAGAAATCACATCCTCATTTCAATTCCCCCCCTCCCAGAAGACAGATATGTGCAGGCTGGATCTTTAATAGGCAGTCACCTGAGTCAAAGAGCCTCCTCACCGCAGGAGTCCAGAGACAACAGCCTCATTTACATCCTCACTCAACAGCCTTGCAATGTTGGCTAAAAATAGGCTGGTCAAAACGCTGACTCTCCCCCCTGTGGGAGTCCAATTAGACATGGACACCAGACTCCAGCTCTCTCCTCTCCTCTCTCTTACCCTCTGCTGCTCTACTTTACCTTTATTTATCCAGGGAGAGTCGGCTGAGCACCATGCAACATCTCTGCAACACTCTGCTCCTCATTCGCACAGTTACACAGAGTCATACCACAGAACTAGAACAGCCCTTCCACTGCTAATTTGGCTAACAAATGTCGATTATGGAATTTTAAGTGTTAGTCTGGACATTAAGGCTGTAAAGTCTGTCTCAACTGAGCAGATGAGTCTGTTAGCAAACTGTCAGAACTCAACTGGAAGCTAAGGCTGGCTTTACTTAAGTTAACTTTAGTTGGTTGAAACTTAGGTGAAACTAAGTTGCAGTTGAGTTGCCTGGTGTAAAGCCCTCTGCAACTTGTCTGAAACTCAGCCGCAACAGTTGCAAAACTCTCAACTTTGTGAAACTAGTTTCACGCAACAGCCAATCAAAACGCTGATAACGTGTCAGATGATGACGTCAAACAGCTGAGTCGTGTCAACACACAAACGTGAGCTAGGTAAACTACTGTTGATGCGGTGTCATTTCAACCGATTTCAACTGATTGATTTCAACTCAACTTATCACCAAAATGAACAAAATAATAAAACAGAATATGGTCTCTTGGACGCTTCAGAAGGAGATTATCCTCATAGACTTCCTGCGAGGTTGGTAATGCTAAAGTTTTTCTAAAGTTTTGATGAGAATCAGAGCTGTTATCTAAAATACAATCACATATCAAGCTACAATTTCATACTGATGTCACAAGGTGGCAACAAAGAGCTATTCATTTATTTATTTATTTATTTATTTTCCTTGAATCAAAGGGAGAATGCACTCACCGGAGGCTCATTGGATCAAGCTCCTTGAATAAAGTGTGAAATGATCCATCGGTCTCTCTTTTGAGCAGCCAGTCCTTCACCCACAGACGTTTAGCCTTTTTAGTGTTTTTTCCTCCAGCATATCAATAAGCATTAATGCACCGATAGCTCTCTTCCTATACTCTCCGGGACAGCCATTATGAAACAAAGCAGCCAGCCAGTTCCAGAAGAAAAAGCGATACAACACGTCCGAATTGATATTATCCAGTGAGAAAACGATATGAAATAAGATACAAAGATGCAAATGTAGTTACTATGACACTTCCCACTTGATATAATCTAGTGAGAAAACAATACGATAGATGAAAAATTACCAATCTAGCTAGCTAATTTTAGTGAAATAAACTATTAAAACGTGTTGCATGAGATTGATTATTTTTGAATTGCTTCGTGTAACTGTCAAGTTGCATGGAAATTGTTATTGCATGAAAGTTTCACCGTGTAAAGCCAGCCTAACGTTAGCGACGAGGCTAACGTAGCTTCATCACAGACTGGACTTCTCTCTCTAGCTCTTCTAGTCAACATTAGCATGTTAGCATTAGCATGTTAGCAATCCATGGCAGCAAGGAGACAGAGAAGCTGCTTTGGTTCTTGCTGTAAAACCTCTCAGCTCAGTGACTTGCTGCGAGTCGCTTCATACAGAAGCTAGTCCAACGGGTCACAGCAAGATGGCCGCCGCTCAGACCGTCCAGGAACGCTGATTTGAATGGGAAAGACCGTTCTATCTGTTCAATGCAATAATCTGTGATATTTTTAAATGAATAACTGTCTGTTCTTCATAAATCTTCTCCTCTGTCTGTTCTAAACAGCCGGTGTCTGGTCGCTCTTTCCTGGAAAAAATTCTCTGTGACACAGGAAGTGATGCGTTTTATGTTTCCGGTTTGTTTGGAATCAACAGAAGAAGAAGAACTGGGTAGTTAGCATGAGCAGCGATAGCCACCATGGCTGAACAGACAAAGAAAAGAGAAACTCAAACTGCATCAACAAGAAAATCCAAGCTCCGCCCACACTGTTTGATTGACAGGTGATCTGTGGGAAGTGCAGTGCAGAAACACCACAGAGAGGCTGGGGGACAAAGACGTCAAGAAAGAAAACGTGGAGCTCGAGGACGTCTGGTTTCCGACAACAACATTCTGGACAAATCTGACCAAAGCACTCAGACAGAAATGTTCTCAGACATTCTGCAAAACATTCCAGCCTCTCCGAGTCTCTCTGTGTCCTTGAAGAAAAAAAAAAAAAAAAACTAGAACGATGCTTCCTGCCCTCAGAGGAAGCTGCAGAGGAGGTTAGAGGAGCTGTGCTTTTACTGAGCACTTGACAAGATTGGCCTCTTCGCTACCCGTACTCCAATTACACCCCCCCATTACACACGTTGAACACATTCTGAAGTCTGTTATCTCTGAATAACACGCCGCTGTTTCATATCTAATAATTTCACTCCGCAGTCAAGACGTCTGCTCCATTTTTCTAATCAATAATCAATCAAAAGTGGCTCCTGCAGACAAACACTCAGCAGACCGAGGTTCCAAACATGAAGATTTTTACAAGATTACTGTAATTTATTCAGAGAAACAAACTTTAGATCGCTGCTTAGAGGCTGAACGCCCATCTGACCCTTTGTTTATGTTGCTATGGTTACAGTCCTGCTACAGTGTAGCATGGAGCTAGCTACAGTCGTTTCTATGGTTACAGTCCTGCTACAGTGTAGCATGGAGCTAGCTACAGACATTTCTATGGTTACAGTCCTGCTACAGTGTAGCATGGAGGTAGCTACAGTCGTTTCTATGGTTACAGTCCTGCTACAGTGTAGCATGGATGCTAGCTACAGACATTTCTATGGTTACAGTTGGTTGGTACAGTATGTTTTTTTTTTGCATTTGTATTCTTGTCTTTTATAACCACTTTGGTACAAACTTGTTTTCTTTTTTAAAGTGCTGTATAAATAAACTTGAACAATTTTTTTGGTGGAAGCTTGTAACTTACTTTATCTTGTAATAAAATCATTTTAAATCAATATTTGGTGTCAGATGATGAATGTCTCTGGACTGTAGCTGTGGAAGCAGGAGAATGAACAGCGAGCTTCGGCTTGATATCAGAATCTTGATCAACTTGATCTGATAAAAAGTTGCGAAATGAGCAGGAACCCTGAAACTCAGATTTACGTTCTGTGGACATAAAATATGTGAAAATGACGAAAGAATGATGAACTGGATTCTGTGACAAAAACATGAACTGGACATTTTCAGCTAAAGGTCGACTAACGGTTCAGTTTAGGAACTAAAACAACTCGGTTCAGGTCGGTAGAGAATGAAAGAGAGGCAGAGGAAAGAGAGAACGAAAGAGAGAACGAGGGTGTTTAAGTAGAGAAAGCAAGAGAACACATAAAGGAAAACGAGTGTTGTTTATGTCTTGGAGATGAAATGAGACTTTATTGATCCCTGTGGGGAAACCAGGTCAGTTCTGGGATACAGCAAGGAAAAACAGAACAGAAACAAGAATAGAGCAAATGAGAAGTATGAAATATAATGCAACCAACAATTCCAATGTGTTTCTCCACCATGAACTGAACTACGTCCCAAAGGCTGCTTAACGGTTCAGTTTAGAGGACTAAAACGACTCGGTTAAGGTCTGGATTCAGGTTCCGGTTAGACGACTAAAACGACTCGGTTAAGGTCTGGGTTCAGGTTCCGGTTAGACCACTAAAACGACTCGGTTCAGGTCTGGGTTCAGGTTCCGGTTAGACCACTAAAAGGACCCGGTTAAGGTCTGGGTTCAGGTTCCGGTCAGACCACTAAAAACGACTCGGTTAAGGTCTGGGTTCGGGTTCCGGTCAGACCACTAAAACGACTCGGTTAAGGTCTGGGTTCGGGTTCCGGTCAGACCACTAAAAACGACTCGGTTAAGGTCTGAGTTCAGGCTCAGGTTAGACCACTAAAACGACTCGGTTAAGGTCTGGGTTCGGGTTCCGGTCAGACCACTAAAACGACTCGGTTAAGGTCTGAGTTCAGGCTCAGGTTAGACCACTAAAACGACTCGGTTAAGGTCTGGG
>NW_027280586.1:82500-92500 GCF_046629955.1 Centroberyx affinis
ATTTAGGTGTCATCTCTGACCAGTCCCTGTCTTTTGATAATCATGTCAGCCAGCTCACCCGCTCATGTTTTTTCCAGCTGAGGAGCATTGCTAGATTAAGATCTGTCGTGTCCAAGGTTGAAATGGAGATGATTATTCATGCTTTTATTTCTTCCCGTTTAGATTATTGTAACGCTCTTTTTACCTGTTTGAATAAAACTTCTTTGGACCGTCTCAAACTGTCCAAAATGCAGCTGCTGGGCTTTTAACTAGAAACGAAAGAGATCACATATTACGCCAATCTTATCCTCTCTGCACTGGCTTCCAATAAAATTCCGGATCCATTTTAAAGTTCTGGTCCTAACCTTTAGAGCCTTGCATGGTCAAACTCCTGAGTATATTGCTGACCTTCTTCTCCCTTACACGACCAGTTGGGCTCTTAGGTCATCCGAACAAAAATTACTGGACGTCCCTCCAACCTGTTTAAAAACCCGAGCGCCGCTGTGGAAAAGCAATGCAGTGTTCACACAGTGTTTTCAAACAGGTTTTGTCTGCTGCACATTTAACTCTAACGCTGTTCTTTCTCTTCTTCCTGCTTTCCACTGTTTGTTGTTTTTATGACTTCCTGCTATAGCCGCTAGCCTCACCTAGATAGCCACAACCAAAGATGCTCTATACACACAAGATGACGCATTACAAGCTGCGCCAATGGTATGAAATGGTTTACACTTCCTGTCTCCTAAGTTTGGAAGTGTATTATTAAGCAAAGAAACAGTTTTAACTTTTAATTCATGGTTTCACGTATAAGTCCCTTTAAATTTCTGTTTATTATTATTATGTTATTTCTGTTTAATTTCTGTGTTTCAAACTTGTGAACACTAGAACAGGGAGGTGTTTTCCTGTTGTTTGTTGTCTTATTTGTCATTATTATGCTTAGTGTAAGAGCTGTTCTTGCTTATCATAGGCTCTGTACATAATATCCACACTTCACCAGGACTAACACGTTGTTGTCATGCTATTTGTTGATTTGTTGATTGTCGTCATGCTATTGTTGATTTTGTGTGTTATAAGAGCTGTGTTTCTTGTCTCTATGTAGTGCAGGCTCTGTTTGTATCTGCATATTTTTCACTGTTTTTATCGTTGATTGTATTTCCAGTGTTTTTATTCTTAACGTTTGTGTGGCACTCTGGCATATTTTCAGAAATGTTATTAATATGCACTGTCCCTGTCAAATAAAGTAATAAAGTAAAGTAAATTTCTGTTTATCCAGTTGGAAAGCATCGGCAGCACTGCAGTGAAACCAGACCCACAGGAGATATGATGATGTCGCCAGATCTGTCAGAGTGTGTTGCTGAGACAGAGACAGATCTCCAACAAAGATAATTTTCTCCTGGTTTGTCCGTCTGAAAAATGCCATTTTAGTGTCAGAATGTTCTGAAGATATGCGGCTTGTGAAAAACGGGTCCGATATTTACTTCAGTGACTACGGGGCGAAAGAATCGGTCATAATCTGCGCTCACTGTTCACTTCTCCCATTGGAGTGAACAGACTCAGGACCTGCTGCTAGTCTCCTAAAGGGGCGGGGCAGTGGAGAAACCCATGTGACACAGATACAGGAAATGACTCGCAGTTGCGCCGTCTCGTTTCTAAACCGTCTCTGCCACAACACACACTGGCCCCGCCCACAAGACACGCCCACAACAAATGGGAGGAGTTATACAGAGACCGTCCACACCATGAACACGGCAAACCCTGAAATAAAATATCAATCAGGCCTCGGCATTCAATTTCATTCAATTTAACTAATTCAACCTTTATCTAAACTGCATTCATTTGCAAAACACCATGAAGAACATTATTCTGATCCTGGATTATAGTATATTTGAAAACAAAATCATGAAAGATGACTCATACGGCACCTTGAAGTGAGAAAAGCCATTTAAATGCCACTCACACATGACCGTGGCCGTGAAATACTACAGCCACAAGCGGCCATTATTATTATCACTGTTATTATGGTACAGTTTTATAAAGCAGCTCTTGACATTCAGAGAGCAGAAAGCAGGGAAGGCCGACTGAACGTCCCTCAGCCTCAAATATCAACAGAGTCATGACAGAAAGCTACAAGCTGCCAGCTGAATCTGAAGACTCTCTGAAAGGTTTCACTGCACAGACTTTGTATGTACACTCACTGATAACTTTATTAGGAACACCTTACTAATCTGGGCAGGTATCAGCTTTCAGCTCAGTGTCAACCGGCTACCAAAGTGCCATCCTCCTCCTCCAGGTTTGGACGTGTTGCATTCTGGGATGCTTTTCTGCTCTCCACAGTAAAGTAAAGAGGTTATCTGAGTTACTGAAGCCTTTCTGTCAGCTCCAACCAGTCTGGCCGTTCTCCTCTGACCTCTGACCTCTGACCTCTCTCATCGACAAGGAGTTTCCGTCCGCAGAACTGCCGCTCACTGGATGTTTTTTTTTTTTCGTCAAGGACCCCTAAACTGACACAAATTAGACCACGGACCCCCATTTGATAAGATTTTGTCCCAGGGTCCCCCATCTGATAAGATTTTTACTTTTAGAAGTTTTATTACAGAACGGGTATGAAACCCATGACCAAAATAGTCATACATTCTGTCATTGTGTTACTTATGGATGGAATTATAGTGAAAATAAATTATTCCCCTTTTTGCTGGGGACCCCCTGGAACCCCCTCAAGGACCCCTGGGGGTCCCCGGACCCCACTTTGAGAACCACTGCTCTAGAGACTGCTGTGCGGGAAAATCCCTGGAGATCAGCAGGTTCAGAAATACTCAAAGCAGCCCGTCTGGCACTAACAGCCATGCCACGGTCACTGAGATCACAATTTTTTCCCCCATTCTGATGTTTGATGTGAACATGAACTGAAGCTGCTGACCTGTATCTGCATGATCTTATGCATTGCACTGCTGCCACATGATTGGCGGAATTAATAATTGCATGAATAAGCAGGTGTACAGGTGTTCCTAATAAAGTGCTCAGTGAGTGTATGTATGTGTATTTATATAGGAGTGTGTGTGTCTGCACTACAGGGAGTACAGTAAATGAAATAATGGTTAAGTTTAATAATCCATCAATTTGCTGCAGACCCCCTGGAACCCCCTCAAGGACCCCTGGTGGGCCCCAGACCCCACGTTGAGAACCACTAGAATAGATCTATAAGCAACACATGGAAACAGCTCAGTCTGAATATTGTCTTATTTAGAATAAGGCCAACAGTCGGATTATTGCTGTCTGTGTAAACAGAGTCAGTGTTGAGTGCTGTGTGTGTGTGTGTGTGTGTGTGTGTGCGTGTGTGCGTGTGTGTGTGTGTGTGTGTGTGTGTTCAGATATTAGTATTCCTCAGCTACAGTGTCCCACCAGGACGAAGGAAGTTTACAGCGATGACAACAAAACACCCGGCCACGCATCAACACACCAACAGGGAAAGGGCAAAGTGTGTGTGTGTGTGTGTGTGTGTGTGTGTGTGTGTGTGTGTGTGTGTATGCGTGTGCGAGCGTGTCTGGTGTGTGTGTTTTAGGTGTCTATGCACTGTATGTACGTCTGGGATGGGGTGTGTGTGTGTGTGTGTGTGTGTGTGTGCGTGTGTGTGTGTGTGTGTGTGTGTGTGCGTGTGTGTGTGTGTGTGTGTGTGTGTGTGTGTGTGTGTCCCTGGTGAATACTGATGAGGTGTGAAGTCTGGTCAATAACATCGCATCAGGACATGACAAACAGCAAAGGCCAAGGTGTGTTACATGTCTGGCTGTCTGCGTGTGGCGATGAATCAGTGTGTGTGTGTCTGTGTGTTTATGTGTGTGTGTGTGTGTGTGTTTGCATGTGTGTGTGTGTTGTATGTTTGTCGCTATCTCTGCTTCTCTCTTTGTCTCGCCATCTCTCTTACTGACACTTTTTTCCAGAATGCATTCACTTTCTCTCCATCTCTCTCTCTCTCTCTCTCTCTCTCTCAGACACTCACACACACACACACTCACTCACTCACACACACACACACACTCTCACACACACAGTATAAAAGGTTGTAGTAGTTGGTCTGCCCTCGGCCTTATCAGTACTATAGTAAACATTTGTCATTCAGCTCAACACCCCAGGCAATATTTAGCTTACACTGCTACTGCTAAGCCCCGTCTACTGTGTGTGTGTGTGTGTGTGTGTGTGTGTGTGTGTGTGTGTGTGTGTGTGTGTGTGCACTGCATACACGTGTGCCTCTGAGTGTATTCACATGTGTGTGTGTGTGTGTGTGTGTGTGTGTGTGTGTGTGTGCCTTGTCATCTTGCTAAGCTGTAAGTTGAGCACAATGCTCCACCAATGTCACACTGTGTTTACTGGAGGGAAAACTCCTAACTCATATCCACTGACAGCACCGTAAAACTGCCTGTCTGACAGTCTAGTGTGTGTGTGTGTGTGTGTGCGTGTGTGTGTGTGTGTGTGTGTGTCCGACGGAGGAGGAGGTCAATAGTGAATCATGTGGGTGTGTGAGGTGTTAGTGATGTCCCAGTGAGCAGAGGGACTGGAGTGGGTTGAACTCTCCCAACACCAGAGGGAGAGACAAAATGATGCTGCACACATTTAAAGAGCAATGTGTCATTTTAACGTCAATAAATCTTCACCACTTTAATTTTGAGACTTTGGTATATTTACCGTAAACAAACCAGACCTGTCAGCCTCTATCAGCCTCTATCAGCCTCTATCAGCCTCTATCAGCCTCTACCAGCCTCTACTGTAGGGGAAAAATAAGCTTCACCCTTGTGGGTCAAATTGAATGAGCAAAGGTTCAAGAGTCTTCCGTGGATTCTTTATTCCTAAATTTCCTAAATTTCCTCCGGGATTAATAAAGTATCTATCTATCTATCTATCTATCTATCTATCTATCTATCTATCTATCTATCTACCTCAACTAAAAAAAAATATACATGTACATATATTAAAAAAGCCAAAAACCTCACCTAATATGGGACACACGGAAACACACGTATGAACAGCATAAACTATTATTCACCCATAAGAACACTCAAAATCATTTCATAACCATATATAGCACACATGCACTCATACATGCACTAATTACCTCACCATGGTATGTAGAGAAAAAAGGGGGGGGGGGCAGGAAGCAATGGGGCTGATGGGAAATGTAGTCTTAATGTGGAGAAACACTAGAACTAACAGTACTGCTGGTGTTTCAGTGTGTGAGTTCAGCCTCTGGATTGTTGTGTTGCTCTTGGATTTAAGGAAATTAGCGAAAACATGAGAATTAAAGATTACAGCAACTAACCGTCAGAGATGTGGACTCGAGTCATTGTGACTTGGACTCCAGTCGACTCGAGTCACTGTTTTGATGACTTGAAACTTGACTTGACAGAAAATAAATGACTTGAGACTCGACTTGGACTTGGAAGTTTAAGACTCGTGACTTAACTTGACTTGAGACACGATGACTCGAATGACTTGTTTGTGTTCATTTTATGTTTTCAGTTTAAATATTAAATATAAAACATTAAAATGTTGTCAGTGTTCACATTACAAGTGTCTGTAGTGTGTAACGTTAGCCGGTATGCGAGCGCACACTGGGAATGGCTTTGTCCTGATTGGATGACGACCCTGTCAGTCAAGCTCCTCGCTACCTGACGCTTTTTTCAACCAGAAGCACTCGTTAGTCGTTACTCCCTCCAGCTCTAGACTGTTTTGTATTTCTGGTGGCTACACACACACACACACACACACAGTATGATCAGATGTTTATACGGTCTATGGATCAGATCAGATTATCATCATCACTTTCGGATTCAAAAATGTCACATGTGAAGGAAAAAGGTGAACTGCTGAATGTCAGACCTGCTCATCAAAGACTTCTGACAGCCAGACGACAACATCAAACTGTGTTCATCATTTGAAGACTCATTCTGATCGGTAAGTGTCTGTGAGGCTGATGTTAGCTAACGTTAGCCACATACAATCAATAACCAATCAATAATATCATTATTAGACAGGTACTAACACCTTGTCTTTTCTCTTTATAAAGACCGGATACTGCAGGTAAGACTGCAGTAACTTTGGGGGGAAAAAGTTACTTGAATTGGGACTTGACTTGACTTAACTAAGGACTCGACTCGACTTGACTTGACATAACCTGTGACTCGACTTGACTTGACTCAACTTGACTTGACTTGACTTGCCCAAGAAAAGATGACTTGGGACTTGCTTGAGACTTGGACCAAATAACTTGAGTCACATGTCTGCTAACCGTTGTTTATGGTAATTGTTTAACTTTTAAGGAGTTTCATTCCAACACGAGATACAAAAATATCTAAGAGACCAAACCTGAGAAAGTGATGAAAGTCTGGACTCTTTCTGATGTTCCAGTTACCTTGAGAGCTTTTAGAAAACACGCTCACATTTTCTGATGATATTCTCAGCTCAGCTGTATTTTTTGAAATATTGAACAGCGAATAACAGGGAATATTTTTCACCCCCGAAAAAAACTAGATATATAGCGTTTTGAAATGAAATGTTTCATGTCCCGCTATTTTTCCCCCGGAGGGAGGCTCTGCCACAAAATCCAACGCACCCCAAGAGGTCCAGTGTCAAATTTAGGTTTGTTGGAGTAGAGGGGGGGGGCAGACATGCACACACACACACACACACACACACACACACACACACACACACACACATACACACACACACACACACACACACACACACACACACATACAGACACGCACACATACACACACACTCACACATACACACACTCGTTCTTCTGGGTCAGCGCTTTGTATTTTTCAAGAAACCCATCAAAAGTCAAGAGTCTCTGTCTCTCTTCTCTCCGTCTCTCTCTCCCTCTCTGTCTCTCTCTCTCCCTCTCTCTCTCTCTCTGTCTCTCTCTCCCTCTCTCTCTCTCTCTGTCTCTCTCTCTCTCCCTCTCTCTGCCCCCCACTCTCTCTCTGTCTCTCTCTCCCTCTCTCTCTCGCTCTCTGTCTCTCTCTCTCTGTGTGTCTCTCTCTCTCCCTCTCTCTGCCCCCACTCTCTCTGTCTCTCTCTCGCTCTCTCTCTCCCTCTCTCTCTGTCTTTCTGTCTCTCCCTCTCTCTCTCTGTCTCTCTCTCTCCCTCTCTCTCTCCCTCTCTCTGTCTCTATCCTTCTCTCTCTGTCTCTCTCGCTCTCTCTGTCTCTCTCTCTCTCTCTGTCTCTCTCTCTCTCTCTCCCTCTCTCTGCCCCCCCCCCCTCTCTCTCTCTCTGTCTCTCTCTCTCTCCCTCTCTCTCTCCCTCTCTCTCTGTCTTTCTGTCTCTCCCTCTCTCTCTCTGTCTCTCTCTCTCCCTCTCTCTCTGTCTCTCTCCCTCTATCTCTGTCTCTATCCCTCTCTCTCTGTCTCTCTCGCTCTCTCTGTCTCTCTCTCTCTCTGTGTCTCTCTCTCTCTCTTTCCCTCTCTCTGCCCCCCACTCTCTCTCTGTCTCTCTCTCCCTCTCTCTCTGCCCCCCCTCTCTCTGTCTCTCTCTCTCTCTCTCTCCCTCTCTCTCTGTCTTTCTCTCCCTCTCCCTCTCTGTCTGTCTCTCTCTCTCTCTCTTTCCCTCTCTCTGTCTCTCTCTCTGACAGCTTCAGGTTGGGCGAGCGAGGTGTCACCATGGCGATGCACATGAAGGACGGTGTCATGGTAACCTGCTGCCGCTCTGTTCAGTCATTGGATGTAATCAGGACTCATCAGCTGAGGAACACCGTGACATTTCAGTCTTCCACTCGTCAAACTTTGGGAAAAATGCTTCTGCATCCGAAAAAGTTTGAGCTGAAAGCGGTGAAGAAATAAAATCCATCATCTGCTCCTGTTGTTTTAAATTGCAGATGTCTCATTTCCAAACAGGACTCTGTCTTTCTTTAACAGAAAATGGCTTCTTGTCAGCAGTGTTCCTTCATTAAAAGTGATGGGAACTGTTTTATTAAAATTACAGCTGTTCTCATTCTCTTGATTTGAGGCAAAGAAAACCAGAGAGGTCAAAATAAGCAGAGAGAGTAAACCAGTTTCTACATCCTAACTGTTAAGTATACTTTTTGTTTTATTTCTATTACAGAAATATCCGTTATTATTTTATTGACTGTTATCTTCTGCACTTTTATGCTCTGTGTTTCTTGTATTTAACTTGAATTTGTCCCTATTGTATTGTACTGTACTGTGTTTTTACTGTTTTTTCTGTTACTCAATTTTTATTTTGCACTGTCTTGTTATTAGTTGCTGTAACGCCCTAACTTCCCTTCAGGGATGAATAAAGTACCTATCTATCTATCTATCTATCTATCTATCTATCTATCTATCTATCTATCTATCTATCTATTTTAAAGGATCAGTTCATTGATTTTGTTCCTCTCTTCCTCCTGTAGCTGCTGGACCCACAGACAGTATTGGCTCCAGTTTTCATCTTTCTGTTTATGTGTAGCATAAAAAAGAGAATTAATTCTGGGTGGACAAATCTGATTCTCTGATTCTCTCTCTTTGATCTCTGTAACTTTAGCTGACTGACTGATCTGTCTCTTCTTCTTTGGTGTTCATAGGAGTTAAAGGACAAGTTTGGCGATTTTGGACCTTTATCTAATTCCTCTCTTCCTCCTGTAGCTGCTGGACCCACAGACAGTCTTGTCTGTAGTTGTTGGACCCACAGACAGTATTGTCTGTAGCTGTTGGACCCACAGACAGTCTTGTCTGTAGTTGTTGGACCCACAGACAGTCTTGTCTCCAGTCAGCTGTCAGTTGAAGCTCCGCTGCCTCTTGCTGCAACAATGAGTCCAAACTGTTTGTCAGAATATTCCAGAAAAGCTGTTTGTGAAAACGATACGGAGAGCGACCGACGTATTTCTCTCCGCGGCCCGGAAAGCGGCGGCACCGACCGTTTCCCCTCGGCGGATCGTCTTCTACCGAACTCTACCGTTTACGATCTGACCCGACCGCCCGGAACCAGATCACTCCGCCAGGAACCGCCTTTCACCCCACAGCGGTCTGTGCTGCAGCAGAGAAAAATAGTTCTGTGATTTCCTGATTAGTGGAAGTTGAGTCGACTGACAGCTGGAGACCATACTGTCTGTGGGTCCAACAGCTACAGACAATACTGTCTGTGGGTCCAACAGCTACAGACAATACTGTCTGTGGGTCCAAGAACAAAATAGACAAACTTATCCTTTAAAAGCATCTTACACCAGCTACCAGCAAGCCCTGCACACCCTGTCATCCCCCTTCTTGAGAAGAGGAGGGAGCAGATCTGCCTGACATTTGCTCTTTCACTGCACTCCTCCTCCTCCTTTGACTGGCTCCCCCCATCTAGAGAACAGATATCTGGACGTCCCACCCGCAGTGGTCACAAACTTAACGTCCCGCTGGCAACAACAGGTCCTTACATTTCTCCAATCCCCTACCTCACAAGACTCATCAGCAGCCATACATCATAGTTTTCACTCCTCTCACTTTCCCCCAGACTACTGATATTACTACAGCATCCCAGAATCCAGAATCCCTTCTTCATAGGATTTGCACTAGATCTGGCCTGACTACCCTGTTTACATTTCATTGTAGATTGTATATGCTACTACTTTCACAGTTATTGAAAATGTATTTTTATCTCCCTTCTATTTTGATATACTATATGTATGTAAATTGGTGTGTAATTTCAGTCTGTAAATGACTGCAAAGCACTAATAAAAAGCTACTACTACAAGTTTGGTCCTGAAGTGAAATCTCCACCATTTAAAGCAGTGACAAAACTCATACAAATGATTGTATATTTAAAGGATAATAGGTAACTTAGAAATACAGAATGATAACACTTACAGATCCACAATATTTTACAGATATTGATGATGAACGTCATGAAAAGACTTTTTGTCATTTGTCTCTCTGCTGCCATAAAAACATCACATATAGCATTGTTAGCATTCCCCCATTGAAGAAAAACTTGAGTCAGTTTCCTATTGTACAGATAAAGGAGGCAACGTAATCCAAAGAGAATTTA
>NW_027280586.1:95000-172500 GCF_046629955.1 Centroberyx affinis
TCCTCTCCTTTCTCCTCTCTCCTCTCCTCTCCTCTCTCCTCCTCTCCTCTCCTTTCTCCTCTCCTCTCTCCTCTCTCCTCCTCTCCTCTCCTGTCCGTCCTTCCCCTCCATCTGCCTCCTCCACCTTCCTTCTTTTCTTCCTCTCTTTCCTTTCTTTCTTTTCTTCCTCTCCTGTCTCCTCTCTCTCACCTTCATCTCTCTCTCTCTCTCTTTCCTCAGCTAATCTCATCCTCGCGTTCTCTTTCGCTCAAATTAAATTCCAGGTTTCTTGTTTTTCCGGACGTTTATTGGCACAAAGGGATTTTTCTCTCTCAGGATAGACTGATATATCGGTTTGCTGACATTTGGCTTTTTATTAAAAATCGTTCATCGGCCGGTCAGCCGGTCACCTCTGATATGATGCACATGATGCAGTTCAATTGATTACACACACTACCAGTCAACAGCTTGGAAACACCACATTTCTCTTTATTCTTTACTATTTTCCACATTTTAGAATAAAGACATCAAAACTATGAAATAACACAAATGGAATTATGCAGCGACCAAAAAAAGTGTTCAACAAATCAAAACTATCTTATATTTTAGATTCTTTGCCTTGATGGAAAGGCAAAGGCTTTGGAAAGAAATTCATACATAGGATCAACTTCACTATTTATATTTGTCTAAGAAACTCATTTCAAGCATTTAAGCAGAAGACTGTAGATCAGAATGGCTTTAAGAGAATGACTGGTGATTGGCAGTGTATTTATTGGTTAACTGATCAATACTACACTGATTGTCTATGGGAAGCCCTGAACTGATTCTAATGCATTTTGATCAGAATCCAAACCAAACAAGTGTCCATGAATGTGTTTATTATCAGCATTACTATTATAATTACTACTACTATTTTTGACTATTACCATTATTATTACTACTAGTATTGTTATTATCCTGGGTGTCAGTGGAGAGTTTTAGTGTCCCATGATGCTCTAAATCAGAGGTTCTCAACCTTTTTCATATCAAGGACCCTAATCTAGTCCACATTAGAGCCACGGACCCCCATTTGATGAGATTTTTTGTCTCTCGGACCCAAATCTGAGAATATTTTCTTTTGTCAGATATGATTTTGTCGAGAATCCCATGACTATCTGTATTGTAGGTAGAGAGATAACAGTGAAACTATGATCAAAATAGCCATTTTTCTACATTCTCTAATGGTGTTAACTTCTTGTAAATGAAATAATGGTGAATTTTAACAATTCAGCAATTTGCTGGGGGACCCCCTGGAACCCCCTCAAGGACCCCTGGTGGTCCCCGGACCCCACGTTGAGAACCACTGCTCTAAATGTTTCAGAGGCTTTTCCATCCCGACAAGAAGAAACTTCTGGGGGAAAAACTGAATATTTGCAATTGTTTGAAATGTTTTTGTTTTGGTAAGAAAATTGTCAATTTTTTAAATATTGGCTCTTGCATCTTTAATCCAAAAACACACTCAAAGACCAACTTGGGATGCAATTGTTTGGCATAAAACTTCATATTTTGAGGCTACTGGCTAAGTTTAACACAAAAGCACCGGCACCGGCCTTCAAAAAGACTGAATATTGAATCCCAATTCTTACAGAGCCGAAGCAGAGTGCAGATCGCCAAAACATCTCATCTCTGAAAGCACACAAGCAATCAAACATATTTTATTTATCCAGAATATGTCGATATCTTCTCTTCTCTTTCTCCTGCTGTTCTTCCATCCAAGTATTTTTTACCCAAATCATGATTCCTATAACAGGAGAGGCTGAATGGAAGCCACATTTTTGTAAAATTTCGTCAATATCGTAAAAAAAAAAAAGAGGTTTGAAGTTTTCTCGCTTGAGGTAGCCTACATGTTTTTTTTGTCAATGCAGAAAGTATACAAAAAAGTAGTGATGGAAACACATTTGCTGAATGAATCATGATTGGAAGTGGTAAAGTCTCTATATCAACCAATGCTAGTTCACTTGCTTTGAGCCTCCAGTGTGGAAAGTTTCCTTGGAAGAAATACTTCAGATTCCCAGAAAATGTCCATGAAATTAAAAATGAGGCGACAAAAAAAAATCCCCTCGATAATTTAGGAGGACTGATTTTTCATTTCATCCTGTTCATATTTTATTCATTTAGGTTGTCATATATTCACACATGAATGCGGCTGCTGTTCCCCTGTGGGCCACCGTAGGTCATCTTGGTTTTTCCAAAGACCGGACGATTCTTTCCAGCGAGAGAAAAACAGGAGAAAACAGCAAAACACAAACCGCTGCAGCAAGAAGAACTAAAGCTACCAACAAGATGAAAAACTGAAGAGGAGGGTGAAGACGGACTGATGGGACAGAGAGTCTTCTGGAAGCTGCTGCCAGTTTCCAGCAGTGAGGAACAAGTTAAAACTAGTGCTACAAATTCAGTGTGTATTATTTCCCCGAAAAGGACCAAAATGCCTCTTAAAATCAGATCAAGGGGCAAGAAATGCCCAGAAAAAGTTGCTTTCTTCCCCTGGATCACAGCCATAGTGACAATATTAGTGATAATATTCCCTTGACCACAGAATGTGTGAGAAAAGTGCGAGGGACAAAACAAAACATATTTTAAATTAAACTCCCTCTGCACTGCAGCCTGCAGTTAGAAATGTAATTTGTGTGACGGCTGCATCTGCACACAACACAAACAGCCAGGGGTTAAGCTGATTGTATGTTATTAGCAATTAATAATTAAATGCAATTACACTCGGTGGCCTTTGCGATGGTTGCACATTTACATAAAACAAAAAAAAAAAAAACCCAACATCAAACATTTTAAACTATTACTGACGCAATTAATTTTGTGTTTACATGCAGCGGCCTTTGAGTATCAAACTGTGCAGACACAAAGGGACTAACAGTCCTGAGGCAGGTTCAGTGGATCTGCTCCCAGACCTCCCAGCAGGCTCGGCGGCGGCGGCGGCGGCGGCGGCGGCGGTCGTGGTCGTGTGCGGATCGCTGACGCGGCAAACCGGAGTTTATCAAGCACCAATCACAGCAGAGGAGCGGGCGGTGACAGCTCAATACGCCGCTCCCCTTCGCTCTCAAAGGCGAGTTTCCACATTTAGACCGTCGGCAGCTTTTTTTTGGCAGCGGATGAAAAGACTCCAACGCCGAGATAAGAGGCGAGCAGACGGGAACTGATGGCTGAGCGGAGGAATAAATAGCAGGATTTGTTCTGTGTACGGCGGAGGACTGTGATAAAACCTCTGTCTTTGTACGGCATTGTTCCCCTCGCTCACTCTTCTCTCGCTATCCTTCCCTCTTCTCTGCACAAAGGAATGCGAGGCCTCTCACATTGTTGTAGTTTTTTTTTTTTTTCCCCGCCTCTGTTCAGAGGGAGACGCCTGTTTAAAGGGCCGTTTATTTATCTGTTCTGAGTCAGATACGCCGCCGCAAATCTGCCAGCGCCTCATGTAAACAGGCACAATGACAAGGCTTTGGAGAGCGGGCAAACCGCAGGGCCTTTTTAAGCGCATACATCAGTGTTTGAATACCGAAATAGCTCGCTCCCCAGAAGCGCTGGAACTTTCTGGGGCAAATCAATATAAAACATAACCTCGGTCTTTCATCTGGAATCCTTCAGCCATCTATCCTGCTTTAATGCCGCTGCGTTTCCCGAGCGGTTTGCCCCGCCGGTCGCAGCAGAAAGTGCAGGATGTTTGTGAAAAGTGGGACTTCATCTGTAATTGTCATGATTTTGCTAATTTCCTCACAACAGCCGTGTTCAATCTTCTGCAGCGGCAACAACAACAACAGAGGCTGAATTCACAGAAAACACTCTGATTTATTAAAGGTGCGATGTGCAGCATTTTTAAACTAAATTTATTGGTGTAATTACCACAAAGAAACAAGAGCCTGGCAGAGACGGTTGGTCTCCACTATCTCACTCCAGCAGTATTGTTAGTTCTAGTGTTTCTCCACATTATGACTACATTTCCCATAAGCCCCGTTGCTTCCTCTTCCTGTTTTGTGCCGTAAAGCAATCCAGCAGATTTCCCTCCAAATCAAAGATGCTCTATACACACAAGATGACGCATTACAAGCTGCGCCAGTGGTATGAAATGGTAAACACTTCCTGTCTCCTAAGTGGGCGTGGTCACCTCTCCCCCCCCCATCCCCCCTATGTATTTTTCTTTTCTTTTGCTAACATTAGATATTTACACAGCTAACAGCCATATTTAGCATTACGAAAATTAGTTAGCTAGGGCGTTCGCGAACTTTAGTTGACGTCAGCTTAAAATTTTAACACAGTTTGGCTAACGTTCAGATCTCAGACCCCAGATCTGGCGAGAGTGTGTTGCTGAGACAGAGACAGATCTCCAACAAAGTTAATTTTCTCCTGATTTGTCCGTCTGAAAAATGCCACTTTAGTGTCAGAATGTTCGGAAGATATGCGGCTTGTGAAAAATGGGTCCGATATTTACTTCGGTGACTACGGGGCGAAAGAATCGGTCATAATCTGTGCTCACTGTTCACTTCTCCCATTGGAGTGAACAGACTCAGGACCTGCTGCTAGTCTCCTAAAGGGGCGGGGCAGTGGAGAAACCCACGTGACACAGATGACTGGCAGTTGTGCCGTCTCTTTCTAAACCGTCTCTGGTGTTTCTCCACATTATGACTACATTTCCCATAAGCCCCGTTGCTCTCCTCTTCCTGTTTTGTGCTGTAAAGCGATCCAGCAGATTTCCCTCCTGGTAATGATGGAGGATGCAGAGCAGAGGCTGATAGAGGCTGACAGGCTGCTCAGCGATCGTCTTGTTTATTTACTGTCATTTTACTAATGTCTCAAAGGAATATGGTGATGATTTATTGAAGCTAAAATGCTACATAGAGCACCTTCAACCTGGATTTACACTGTTTTTTTTTAACAGATTAGATAGGCTTACAGACAGATCTAAAGGGTTAAAAGTCAGCTTGTCGTTCCCCATGTGGCTCCATGTACAAAGGGACAGACAAAGTCACAACAGCTACCTGTCAGTGAGCAGCTGTCTGGCCTGCAGGGTGCTGTGTGTGTGTGTGTGTGTGTGTGTGTGTGTGTGTGTGTGTGTGTGTGTGTGTGTGCCGAGCGGCGAGCACAGCGACAGACTGCGGGGGCGGAGGGGAGGACGGGAGCTGAATACACTAAATATTAACACCACTTAACTTTCAGTTGCCTTTTGATGTCTCAATCATGTCAAAGAAACAATATTATTCTCTGTACGGCTTCATCTACATCTCCTCCTGGTTTTTCCTCGGTCTATTTCCTGGACAGATCAGGCGGTTCTGATGTTTCCACACTTGGATTCCCTCTCCACCTGCATCCTGGCTGACTGGACTGTCATCAGACGGAGCAAAAAAAAACACAAACATCAAATCCAGGAGTAAACACACCCAAGACTCGCTGGAGATCAGACCAGACCAGACCAGACCGCATTCAAAGAGAGTGAAAAGGAGGCACATTTCACCACATTAACAACAAAGTGAAATTGAAAGGCGTCTCCGGATCACATTTAGCGGCGATGTAAACGGATCCGACGAAGCGTAAACACAAATCAAACAGGCGGCAGACGGCTGGGAGAGAAATACACAAATCCAATTTCAATGTGGATCGCTGAGACACATTTTAACGGGGCATTGAGTAATCTGTGATCTCTACAGCAGTGAATCTCAACCTTTTTCATATCAAGGACCCTAATTTAGTCCACATTACCTCCCATTTGATGAGATTTTGTCTCTCGGACCCAAATCTGAGAATATTTTTATTGTCAGATATGATTTTGTCCAGAATTCCATGACTATCTATATTGTAGGTAGAGAGATAACAGAGAAACTATGATCAGAACAGTCATTCTTCTACATTCTCTTACTGTGTTAACTTGTAAATTAAATAATGGTGAAGTTTAACAATTCATCAATTTGCTATGGACCCCCTGGAATCCCCTCAAGGACCCCTGGTGGTCCCCAGATCCCACGTTGAGAACCACTGCTCTATAGGACAAGTAGGAATTGCAGCAACATTGATAGATCTTGTCTCCACTTACACAAGTGTCTTGCACCCCCCCCTCTTGAGCTACGGTGGCCTGGAATTGACAATAAAGTCACAATAGAGATGAGTAAGCTAGCTAATTAGAGCAGGGATCCAAAGCTAATATCTCACCAAGCTAAATACTAGAATAATAATAATGTTTTTAACCATTTTAGCTGACTCATAGCTCCATCCTCCATCTTTCTGAGTAACAAAATAGATGATAAACAAAGAGAGTGTGTGGGGGAAAATGTGTGTGTGTGTGTATGTGATTATGTGAGAGAAAGAGAGTTAAAATGTGAAAATGAAATGTTGAAATGGCAAAGGGCAGGTAGTTTTTGTTCCAAAACAGCACAGCACCGGCCCGGAAAGTGAGTGTCAGAAAGCCAGAAATCTCAGCAGCCGGCCAAAATAAGCTTTGTTGAGTCACCGGTATTGAATCAACAACCCCATCGACCCCCCGCAGATATACGGCGGTGCATTCTGTGCTCCGAGGCAGTAAAAAAAAAAAAAAAAAACCTCCTTATTTCCCCTTTAACGTCAGGCGGAAATGCAGCTCAGCAGAAATCTCATCTAGACAGTCTGGATAGGAGATAGGAGGCGCAGGGTGACGGCGGGTGGAGAGGCCGCAAGCCGACACAGACAGGGGAGAGGCCAGTCCGTCCAAGTGTCTGTCCTTAAAAAGTCCCGCCGTTTGATTGGCCGCCCGTCCTTACAGCCCCGGAACCCGACTTCTCTTCACTCATCACGCCATTTATTCACCAAACCCACCGTCCATCGCCCCCCCCCCCCCCCTGGCCGACTCGTCCCGGGAGCCTGCTGCCTCGTCAGGACCGTGGAGTAACGTGACAGGAGGTAACGCCGAGCTGTACTACTCTGTTGAGAGGGTTCACTCTGTTGCAAATTTTGGGGAGCTCAAATGCTGCAGTAACGGTGGAAGCTGAGAAAGTCTCGACTAGAGAACTTTGGTACGTTGACTCCGACTGACAAGACTGTGGAGCTGACTGTGGGGTTGGGTGGCTCTGTATATTGAATTGTTGTTTGGTTGAGATTTGCGCTGACATTACCTGTACAATACACTGTGAGGGATCATTGAATTTTGCTGTGTTGTGTGTTTTTTGGCTTGCTGCTGTATTTTGGGTGTACTGGCAGTTTAAGGGGTTGGTACCTGTACCAGGTCCTTTGTAGGGTTTTGCTGGCTGGACACTTTCCCTTATATTTTGTCAGACTGAGACTCTGACTTAACCTGACTTGCCAGATGGTTTGTTACACAGAACCATCTGGGAAGTCGTCCTTGGAAACTGTTTGTAAAAAGGCAGGCACTTTCAAAAAATACTTGGCAGGTGATTGGATGAACCATCTGTCTATCACCGTCTATCACGGGCTAACTTCAACCAATCAGATCAACGAACCATATAAACAAACTCTTGCCGAAGCCGGTCGGGAGAAGAGCGAAAACATCTTTTCCATCCAGAAAAGCCTTCAGTGCCGTTCTTTGCTCTTCTTTCACTGAAGAAATCTTCTCCAGTTCAGAAATAACTGATGTAGCAGCATCTACACTAGCCTCTTTAGGAGCCGCCATTGTTGTGAACGAACAGTCGCTTCTCGCTGTCGTCACACCTAAGCCCCGCCCCCAGCTGCCCTCACAGGACGCTGATTGGTCCGCACCGCTGTGGTTCGGCCACAAACGGATAACTAGAAGCCTGGCAAGATGGATTCTTGTGTGATCGTGATCTCGCGAATCCAGCTGCCTCGCAAGGTAAACTCTGACTGGCACCCCGGCTTCACCGCCAGCGACCGCCGTTTGCTGAGTGTCTGATCTGTAGAGGCGGGGCCAGGCGGGGCCAGGCGGGGCCAGGCGGGGCTACAGAGCTGGACGGGATGCAATGTGGAGGAAACATGATGACAGCAGCAGAAACGAGAGGCAGAGGATCTTGCTCTACCTGACTGACTCATCTCTCTCTCACGACTCATCTCTCTCTCTCTCTCTTTCTCGATCTCCCTGCTCCCCTTCTCTTTCCCGCTCTCTCTCTCTCTCTTGCTCTTTCGTTTCACTCTGCCTATGTGTTCCTCTCGCCTCCTCTCTTTAAACCCTTTCATGCCGAATTACGTTTATGTCATTACATTTCAGACAATTAGCCGATGCTGTTATCCGGAGAAACTCACAATAACTGCAAACCCTAAAATCAGCTCTAATTGCTCCATCAGCAGCATGACAGACGATATAAAGAGGAGAACGACGGCCGAAACCAACACAGTGAAGCAAAAACCATTTGTGTCCCTGCAATGTTGTAAAACCTCCAATGAAGGCCTCGTCTCTAATAACAGTCCGTCTCTATAATAACCCTGGAGAGCTTGTTCTTTAACTCAAAAACAGCAGCGGTGTGACCAAGTCAGTCTCAACTCTCAAGTCAAGTCCCAAGTCTAAATGTAGATCACCAAGTCAAGTCCAAGTCAGGTCCATGTCATTAATGTCAAGTCTCAAGTCTAAATGTAGAACAGCAAGTCAAGTCAGAACAAATCAAGAGTCCAGTATCAATTTAATATCTTAAAGAAAACTAAATATCGAGGACTTTTCAATGCAATATGGTTTTAATAGGATAAAAACTTGGTAAGAGCATCATGAGTTTGATTTCTATAATCAGTTTCAACTTCAATAAATTCAATCATTCCATACAAATTCAGAAAACAGAATTTAAATTCAGTCGTCTGCTGGAACAAATCTCATCACTTTCAATCTAAGTCATTTACACAAACACAAGATCTCAAGTCAAGACTTTAGAAACCTTTTCAAGTCATCAGAGTACAAGTCAGAGTCAAGTCCCAAGTCACCAGAACCCAAGTCAGGTCGAGTCTCAAGTCTTCTCTTCATGCATCAAGTCAAGTCTCAGGCAATTAAAATTGTGACTTGAGTCCAAGTCATGTGACTCGAGTCACATGACTGCCTGCTGTGGAATTACAATAAAATGCTATTCTATTAAAGTCCTCCTTGTGTCCTCATAATGTAGGATAATATCAGGTTTTGGGGCTTAGGGACTTTAGAAACCTTTTCAAGTCATCAAAGCCTCGAGCAATTCAAACTGTGACTTGAGTCCAAGTCATGTGACTCGAGTCTCCACCTCTGAGAAACACCTATCTGAAATAAATATCCGGTCAAACAATTTCTCTGAAGAGGAATAGTTTGGAAAATTCAGTTCTGAAGGAGTTCTTCAGATGAAAGAGTGAAGTTATATTAATGCCTCTGGGTTTAGAACCGTTTCAGGGGTCAAACCACATGTTGGTGACACAGTCCTGCATCATTTTGCCGCCATGACATCATCACTGCGTCCTGCAGGCCATGGCGTTGCAAGTCGATACGTTTCAATAAGAAATGTTGCACAGTATAAGCAGAGGCGCGGCGTCTCGGTTTTAGTGTCCAGATGAAATAAAAGCCCGTCTCCAGTAACAGCCTGTTTCCAATAAACACCTAACGACTTTGGCTGCTGAAATGAATAAACGCCGTATCTTCACCACAGCGGAGGAAGCGGCCTGATGAGAAGCGAGTGGCGGGCGGAGGAGCGAGAGCCGGCGAGCTGCGGGCGGCTGGCGGGGAACCCGAGGAACGACGCCGGCGTGATTAAGACAGGAAACGGTTCACAGCTCCTCCTGATCCAGCAGAGGAAAGGAAACGCCGCCGCCGCTGCTGGTTCCCGTCAGCGGCGGGAGCTTAGCGTGTTTCATCACACCGAGTTCTGACTCTTAATGAAAAGCACCGAGCTTCAATCAGGTTTACAACAGCCGCTCTGTAACAAGAACGTCTGCTGAGAGCTAAAACAACATTCTCAGTGAACTGATGTCGGTTTAGATTTAGATTAGATTTAGATTCAATTTTTATTGGTCACCGTGGAGAAATTTGTCTTGGGCCATGAAAAGTTGCTGTCATCCCATTCCATTGCACACTACATAAAACAACACATTAAAGACAGGCAAAATATCACATAAACCACATGAGGCTACTATTTACATTGCATATCAGTCATCTAAAAATAAGTACAAGGTAATAAAAGAAAATAGGTACTAAAATAAAATAAAGGTCATGTACATGCATGTATGGTATGGTTGTATGCATGGTTGTATGTAAGTGTATGGTTGTATTTTGTAAATGCGTATGTATGAGTATGAATGTATGGGTGCAGTGGGGTATAGTTTTACATTTTTATGATGTACAATCATGTACAGATATATTTCTATTTTTATTAATGTAAATTCTGCCTCTATTCAGTTGTTAACTGTGAGCAAGAATACAAATAAACTCAAACTCAAACTCAAAACTCTACATAATATACAACAATAGAGACAGTGCAAATAATGCAAATAAATGTAAAAAGCAGATTCTGATAAGTCCATGGATCTGTTCCAGGCGTACGTAACATCCGTGAGCAACATAGTCAGGAGTGCAAGTTATTAGTGCCGGTTAGGGGAAAGGGGGCTCTAAGGCAATGGTTCTCAACGTGGGGTCCGGGGACCACCAGGGGTCCTTAAGGGGGTTCCAGGGGGTCCCCAGCAAATTGATGAATTGTTAAAATTCACCATTATTTCATTTACAAGAAGTTAACACAATTAGAGAATGTAGAAGAATGACTGTTCTGATCATAGTTTCTCTGTTATCTCTCTACCTACAATACAGATTTGGGTCCGAGAGACAAAATCTCATCAAACGGGGGTCCATGGCTCTAATGTGGACTAAATTAGGGTCCTTGATATGAAAAAGGTTGAGAACCTCTGCTCTAAGGGGTCGAGGGCATATCCCATATGAGGCGTAGTCTTTGCTAGTGAGTTAGTATTTGGATCGATGGATATTTGGATTTGTCTTCCCGGGTCCCGGTCCACAAAAAGACGCGGCCCTTTGATCCTCACTGAGTGACATCATCATCCTGGTTCTGACCCAATCGGGACTCGATCCATCGAGTCCCGCGAGTCGCCGGGTTTCCATCCAGCCAGTCAGTCACTGCACCGGCTGATTTGCATACCTTCAGAGAGAGTGAGAGAGAGAGAGAGAGAGAGAGAGAGGGAGAGGGGATCTAACACAAATCAGCTGGTGCGATGATCGGCTGGAACAGAATCCTCCAGGCACTCGGGGGCCTCGGCGGCACGGGGGGGGGGGGGGGGTTGAGAACCGCTTGGCCGCACCGGGGGGCCAACTGGCACCGGCATGGCGTCCAGAGGCTGCCTGCGACTCCATCGGAGCCAAAACCCTGGGCAGAGGAGGAGGATACTTGGACCTGACATGGCGCCCTGGACACTCGGCCCTGCCCGGTGGATATGAGGCGCTTTGTTCCAAAATGAGATATCCACCGTTTGGAAAAAATCTGACACCGACTCTTACAAAATGATTCAGGGAACAAATGTCGAGCAAACTGCTATAATGTTTTAAAGGACAGCGGGTAACTTGAATACATTGTTTTGGAATAGTGGTTTTCCTTCAGTCTAAGCAGTCTGGTGTTGGAGGTCTGCCAGTCACGGTGGTTTATGCCAATTCCGGCTCACAGATGTGCACGGATTAGGTGGTTGGCACTGAATTCAGCATGAATTTTTATGAACATGCAATACTTTAACCAAATTCTGCGAGCTGAAATTCTATTTCAACGTCGCCACACAAGAGCGTTAACATACAGACTAGTTAGAATGGTTAGAAGAAGAAGAAGGAGAAGAAGAAGAAGAAGAAGAAGAAGAAGAAGAAGAAGAAGAAGAAGAAGAAGAAGAAGAAGGAGGAGAAGAAGAAGAAGAGGGACTGTTGGAATAGACAGTCTGGCTCTTGACTGCAGCAGTCAGAGCCAAACAGCTGAAAACATTCAACAGCATCAAACAGTCCAGCAGGGTCTTGAACTGGATCCCAGTCCAGTTCAAGACATCGATGGTTTTTCTCGCTGGCCGTGATATCACAGTCATATCAAAGTTTTTAGATATTAGACTTAAAGTAATAATCCACAACTATACATAGAAATAAGTGTCTGTTTTGCTGCTGTATCACCGACTGACAAACTGGTTCCAGACAAATATGGAATTATTTCAAACACCCAACTGACATCAAAGGACCTCTGCAAAAGTTGCTACAAAACTACAAAGCTACAAAAAAAAGCTTTTTCATAGAAATAAATGTCCATTTTGCTCGTATCACTGATTGATATCATACAACAGTCAAACAGTCCTGAACTGGATCCCAGTCCAGCTGAACTGGTTGAATAAATTGCTGCCAGGAGGAAAATATGGAAAAATCATAAACTATTTTCTGCAAAGCACCTCTGCAAAAGTTGCTTCAAAACTGAACAAATCAATGTGGTGAAACACTGTCTGATGGTTTTTCTTGTGTGCCGTGGTATCATAGAATCACATGTTTAGGTATCAGGGTCCGGATTCACAAAACCCTCTTAAGAAAAAAAATCTTCTCAAGTGCCATTTTTTTCTTAACTTTAGTCTTAAGAAAAAAGGAGGAGAAAGTGCTATTTGTGCAGTGCAGTTCTTATATATTTTATTAACGTTCTTCTTATGTTTCTTCCCTAAGAAAAAACTTAGGAATAAATTATATTCTTGAAATGAAAGTTGTCAAATTTGTTCTTGATTTTTTTCTTAACTTTAAGACGGCCCTTCACCTGTCTTAAAACTCCTACAGTGAAAAGGTAAGCCTCTAATATCATATATTTAAACACATTTTAGACAAGTAGGTTATAGTTCAAAGTCTTCATAGGTTCCCCTACACCTAACATTAAGATGAACATTTATTGTAAAGCTTTATTTGGTGTAGGGCCAGGTAGGCCTCTGTCTCATGTCTGTTGGAAATAAGCTGCAAATTTTACAGTTACCAACAGCAACCAATGTTTAAATCTTTGCTCTAGTTGCTCTAAATAGGTTTTTCCCCAATTGTTTTGTAGATGGAAGCACTTTGGATTGCCTCCTAGCCTTGTCTCCTAGCCTCCTAGCCTTGTCTCCTAGCCTCAATGGCAGTAAGCCTAAAGTGTATTAACCAGAATTAATTCAGGCTCTATTTTGAGAAGTTCTTAAGTAGGAAAATGAAAGATACTGGTAAGAAATGAGACTGTTACTAAGAAAATATTGAGGAATTGCACTTAAGGGCCTTCTTCTTAAGAACCTCCTAAATTTTCCTCTCATGTCATTTCTCAAGATCTATCTTAAGAACACCTTGGTGAATCCGGCCCCTGATGTTTTCCTTGGCTGTTGCTTCTAAATGACTATATAAGAGGTTCAGTTTCTTCTCTGGTTTGACAGCAGCAAAGAAGATGTTAGCTCTTCTCTGGAAACCCCACTCTCTGTTTCTCACACCCAGCGGTTCCATCCATCCTTAGATATAACACAGTGTGTATCAGCAGGCTGCAGGCTGTCAGACAGCAGAACACAGATCATGAGACTCTGCAGCAAAAATAGTGAAAAACTGACAGGATTAACTATGACAACCAATGTTCAACACTGCAATGTACGTGTGTAGTATGTATATAGACACGTATGTACATATTGTTTGTATGTATGAAGTAGGTATGTAGTTATAAGTGCAATTGTGGAAGATGATGTGTATTTTATACATCAGGCAGGTTGTGTCCAAGACAATAAAGTCTATCTACCTCTATATGAACGAGTAATCCCTTAAAATCCCCTTACATTTACATTAATTTGCCCCTTAATTCATGCAAAATCGCCTTAAAATGAGTTAAGGGAGTTATTAATGGAGAGGAGCCCATCAAAACCTCCTTAAACTCCCCTTAATGTTTGACTCCTTACTTTCTAATTTAATGTAAAATTCAGGCAGACTAACTCATTAATAACCTGTAAACCTGCACAAAAGGCATGAAAAATCCTGTAATTACTACCTTATTACTTGATACTAACCTTACTTGGATGAGAAATTAATGGAGAAATTAAAGACCCTATAGACAACTTTTTTGCTTTAACTTATCATTATGAAGTAAATGTTGATTGCACAGTGTAATGTCTATAGAATAATGACACCATCTGTGTTTAGATTGGTTCCCTATAAGCCTCGCTTTCACTATGCAATTCTGTCTGCCACCGGGTTCGATCTCCCGGGAGAATGAAGACTCCATTTACGGCACAAAGGAAGTGTGTCATCCATTGTGCAACCAAAAGAGGAAGAGGATAGGTTTTTCCCGGTAGCTATCGGTGGCTATCCCCAGTAGCGGAAATGGCGGACGGTGGAACAACCGAAGTGACCGAGGCGGAGGAGGCAAAGAAGGAGAAGAGGGAGAGTGATAGAAATAGAGGTAAAACAAGAGTGAACCTCAGACGGGTGTTCACTGGATGGAGACGGCTCCGGGACTTCAGAGGGTTCAAAACCGACTTAGTTGACATTCTTTCTACTGGATCAGTTAGTAACACAACCTGCCTACTTATTAATACTACCAGATGTTTTACTCTGCCTTTATCATACCACAGAGATCAGGGTTTCTAGTTCAAATTGGGATTCTTACGGTTGTTTCTTGTTGCTAACGCTACCGCTAGCAGCCAGAAAGCGAACCAGGGGCTACAAGGAAGCCAATTTCAATTTCAGTTTACCTCTTCAGTGGACACGCTTCTCTCTTCTCTCTTATTTCCATAGTGGTGTTGATCATTTCTTCACGGAGCTAGGCTCTAAGGGAAAGCGATCCGGTTGTCTTTGCCACAGCGGTGCAAACAACAATACCACCTGGAAACACCAGGGGGAGACAACAGGGGGGAAAGTTGAAAAGTTGTCTGTATCCACTTTAAGGACATTTCAAGGTTGAAATGAAGGGGTTTGGTTTCACAGTGTGATCTAATCTAATCTAATGTTTACCATGTATGTGCACTGAATTTCTGCCAGCTGTAAAAACGAATAAAAACATTTGATCACAAAAGAGAATGTAGGTATCAAACCTTTCGAAATCCCACATTCTCAAATAGTGAAAACACTCTGAGAGATCATTTGTGAACATGAAGCTCCCACACTGCAAGCTGCTGACACAGCATTATCCATACGCTTTCATTGCTTTTGTATCCGGATGTAAATGAGACAAAACATGAATACATATGTACTGTGTGTGTGTGTGTGTGTGTGTGTGTGTGTGTGTGTGTGTGCGCGCTCTCAAACAACTGCGTGTGCTTTTCACTAACAAAATAGATGGATTATGACAAAGAGAGAGAGTGTGTGTGAGAGGCGGAGTGGGCGAGCGAGAATAACAGTGTGTGCCACAGAGCGGGCGGGCGAGGCTAAAAAACAGTGTAACATGGGAAAGAGAGAGAGAGAGAGAAAGAGGGAGGGAGAGAGGGAGAGGGAGAGAGAGAGAGAGAGCAGGAGAGTGGAAAGCAGAAGATGAGGAGCGAGACAGAGATGGATGGCCGAGCCTCGCTCCCAGAAAAACTATGAAGAAAACAACAGAGAGGAAAACAATGAGTGAGGGTGTGTGTGTGTGTGTGTGTGAGTGTGTGTGTGTGTGTGAGTGTGCGGGTGTGTTTGTGTGCGAGAGAGAGAGAGAGAGAGTTAGAGATGGAGAACATTTTTCTAGAGGGCCTTGTTATATAGAACCTGTGTGTGTGTGTGTGTGTGTGTGTGTGTGTGTGTGTGTGTGTGTGTGTGTGTGTGTGTGTTGGCCAGTGGACTTGTGGACCAAAACAAAGTGTGCAGTGTGCTGATAGGAACAAACACTCTCTCTCTCTCTCTCTCTCTCACACACACACACACACACACACACGCATCACGCCGCTAGTGTTTTCCTCACCTCTCCTTGTGTGTGTGTGTATACTGAATGCTAATGACATTAGCGTGGCTAATGTGTGTATTTATGTGTGTGCGCTTGCGTATATGTACCCCAGAATGTGTTCCCTTGTGTATCTGTGTATATATATGTACGTCAGTATGTGTGTGTGTGTGTGAGAGAGAGAGAGAGAGAGAGAGAGAGAGAGACAAAAATCCACTCCAACACACTTTAATTACGGCTTTCAGCATGAGCTAAATCAGACCTGCAGCAAAAGGTGGCAGTGATTAATACTGAAGAGGTGTGTGTGTGTGTGTGTGTGTGTGTGTGTGTGTGTGAGTGTGAGAGAGAGAGAGACAGAGAGAGAGAGAGAGAGAGAGAGAGAGAGAGAGATGTGATCCTACTCGCTCTGCAGCTTTATTACGCCTCTACAGGGAAAACTATCCGTCTCTAAGGAAACATCTCTAGTTTCCCAGAAGCCCTTTCCTCAGCCTGTCTGTGGAGGCGGCGGTGATGTCATCGTCTGTGTTTTAACACGCGGGGGGAGAGAGTCCCCTCTGAACCCGGCCGCTCCGCTCACAGCAGGTAAACCGCATCAGCAGGTGAGACTAAACCTGGTAAACTGTGATGATGAGGAACCCGGGTCAGACTCCTGGCTTTTCACACCAAACACACTATCACAGCATTGCTCACCACCTTGATATTTCACCAGGTTTTGCACCCAAAGTTCAACTATATTGAACTTTAACCCCCAAACACTCTGAGCTCTACGAGGCGTCCAATGGCATTCTGACATTTACAGGAGGCGGAAGTTTTATAGGCGCCGGAGCACCAAGGAAAATAAATCCACATTAAAACATATTGGAACCTGGCCAAAAAGTCACAGGCATGGCAGATAATATCCGATGGGGATACTAGGTTAGTAAATTTATATTGCATTATTTATATATTCAGAAGAAGCCTAGATAGCGTCATTGTTGAATTATTTCAGGTGCTTTTAACGATGTTAAGACCTAAAGCATTAATTTAGCACATTATTCATGTCATCCCACTGAGCAATTTTACGTTGATTAGACGTTTAAAACACGTCTAAATGGCCCATAGCTGTCTGGGTTAAATTAAGTTTAAATGGGGTTGAAAAGTGAAAGTTTATTAGATGTCTATACATAGACAAAATGATCCTGGACTATATGAGAGCTACGCATAGACGCAATGTTGAAATTACTTCTTGTGCTCAGATAATTATCTTGTAGGCTAGTCTACAGGACTTCTCTGGTGCATATTTTTGGTATTTACAGATGTTTATTCGTTGTAATAATGTATTTACTGCTTGGTCTAAAATAGGTCTATACATAGCCGTAATGATCCTGGGCGACATGAGAGATAAAGCATAGACAAGACGTTGAAATCACGTCTTTTGCTCAGTGGGATTAGTAAATCTATCTACACCATTTAAAACGGACTGTTTACAGAAAATGAACCCATAGGCTGCTGGAATTGTTTAATAAACTCCTGCTAGTGCATCTGGAAAGGTAAAAATATGTTTCTGTAGCCGACCGAGATTCCAGCTTGCGCTCTGCCTTGTGCAAAATAGTGTGAAAGCCCCGTGAGGCTGCGGCTCTTGACTGGATTTACTGGAAATACGGGTTTCCGACGGGGGAAAAAAACCCGTTCAGGTCTGCCTCCTAGTGGTGAGTCCAGGTCGGACATGTGGAGAGGTTTTTGTCGGCTCTGATATCTCTCATGAGTTGTTGAAGTATGTCGACACAGAGCGGCGAATCCACCGATGCGAAGTAATAAAATTTAAATATATCCCCACCAGTCATTCACCAGTCATTTTTCGGACCCACGACACTTATTGTCACATTTTTGTCTCGCGATTTATTGGATTTCGATATCATCACCATCTCTAATAGCACAAGAAAATAGATGATAAGCAGGAATAGAGTAAATAGTGGGATTTAAATTTAACGCAAACGATAATTTCAACAGTAGAACATGTACGAATCACAAGAATGAAGAATACTGAACTTCAATCAAAGAGCTTGTATGTGTATTTATGCTCATATTTGCATTCTTGCATGTATGTATCTGTGTGTGTGTGTGTGTGTGTGTGTGTGTGTTTGTGTGTACATTCAACACGGTCTCACAGCAGTTCGTGAAATAGTCTTGAAAATTTAATCTATTGATTCTTGTACATGGACACGATTTTGCCATTTTTTTGGTGAAATGAACACGACCTAAAAAACGAATTTGAAAATGTAAGTTTTGGGAGATAAAACTCCTTCTGTTCCGGTTATGGTTAGGCAACTAAAACAACTTGGTTAAGGTTAGAGAAATGGTTTGGTCATGGTTAAATAAGAAAAAAGTTCGTTAAAAATTTAAACGTGGCTTACTGTTGAAATGTACTTTGAACACGCTGGGAATCAAACCCCGGTCGTCGGCATGGAAGGCAAACATATACACCCATCCTCCCCCCCGACCACCGTTTTATTTCAGTGTCAAACTACTTCCTAAGTCCTGACTGACAGAAAAAAAAAACGTGTTTCAGGCACGAAAGATTCTTCCAAGTGAAATACATTAGTTTGAAAGTCGTGCTGAGTGTCACGAAAAAAATGAAAAAATCGTGTCCATGAACATGAATCAATAGATTACATTACGTGACTATTTCACGAGCTGCCGTGGGACCGGGTCTCTGGCCTGGCTGTCCTTGGCCCAGTTTCCAGATGTCCTCGGGTCTCTAGTCTCCCCCCCCTCTCTCTGTTTCCCAGGTGTGTGTTTGTGTTTACAGGTCTTGATGAGTGATTCTGTATTTCCTCTCCTCCTCCTGCCCTCTCCACTGCGTTGCCTTTCCTCTCGTCTCTCCGGCTGATATCAGATTAGCTCTGTCAGACCGCCGCTGTATCAGCCGAGCCGCCCAGACAAACAAATGACACTCTGCCCCCCCCCATCCCCCCCCTTGCCCATGCCCTCTCTGTCTCTGTGACAAACGACACGTCATCCCATCTTCCTCTCCATCTCTGATCGTGGGCACCGGAGCGTTCTTGTTACTTTTCAGACTCTTTTCAGGCAACAAGCAGAAAGATGATTCTGCTTGATTCGGCCTTACAGGAGAACTGCCTCCTGTCACACATCTTATAATCTGAGGTTCAATCTGTTCCAGGAGTTACTTTGTGATGAAGTGTTGTAATTTAGTTTTCTGGTGAACTCACTTTCCCTCAGCCTGCCTCGTCTACTTCTGCTACCAAACTGACATGGGATGCTAACACCAGCGCTAGGTTTGCAAAGGCTCAGCAACGTCTCTACTTCTTAAAGACACTTGGAAGTTTTAAGGTGGACAGAACTGTGCTGACACTGTTTTAAAAGACCTGCATTCAGAGTATATTGACCTTTTGTATAAAACAAGAACAAATTGTTTCATTCAGCTGTGGGTTTACAGTCAGGTTGAGACAGTGACAGTGTAGTAAGAGCTAAAGCGAAATTCCTTGTATGTGCAAATACACAATAAAAGGATTCTGATCTTACAATTTGGGTGATTTCAACGTGTCAGTCAGACTTAAACAGCCAATGACGTACAGGGAAATCTGGGGTGGCGCCAAGGGCGGCCAATCAGAGCGCAGCTACAGCAGCTAATGAGTGAAAGAAAGATGAACTGTTCTGTATTTTCTGCCTGTTTGCAGGGGCGTCGCAGTGGGGGGGAAAGTGGGACTGACTACCCAGGGCCCCAATGCAGGGAAGGCCCCCGAAAAGCCTGGAATGAAACGTTTGTTTTTGTTTGCAATTTTTAATTTCTAAGTAATTAGTGTCATAACTAAATTCTTGTTTCTGCAAATAAAACATGACTCTAGTGAAGTCTTGTTCAGTTGTCTTTTGTTATGCAGCATAGTAAGCATGTTCTCAATGTAGGGGTTAGAAAACTAAGATGGTATTTTTTAGCTTTGTCTTATACCTTGGGAATGATAAATACTTAAAACTTAAATACTTAAAAAAAAAATAATAGTAATGTCCTCTTAAGCATGATACTCCAAGCAAACCTCATTTAACCATAGTAAAAGTATCACACAGTAATTGTGGGCTACAGTATGTTGAGAAAGGAGGGTTGAAATGTGGTGAGATTTCAAACTGTGCAGACTGAAGCACATATCACTGATTATTATTATTACTTGTTTAAATGTGGTATGAACAGTTCATTAGTGACTACCCTAATAACCACTACAGATTCATACAGTTGTTGGCTCAATTATTTGTAAAAAAATTTCAAAAGTTGTGTGAGAGACATGGATCAAGAGAGGAAGGGGGCCCACAGAGGCCCAGAATGTTGTGCTACACCCTGCATGTTTGTCCAGGTCAAACTGTCAGACCCGGCGGGAGAAACAAATTAGTGGACGGGCATTACATTTTCTCGGGGCGGCACAATGATTTTTCAACGTAACATAAGAAAAATCATAATAGAACGCCATTAGTTTACATTTTTTGAAGGATATTTCACTAACAAAGCTTATTAATTTCATTCTTTGTCAGTTCACAGAATCGTTTTGTGGCAAGCAAATATCTTGTTTAAACAGATTTATTTCTTTGCATAAGCAAAACGTCTCTTGTTAATAAGGGTTTCTCTGCAAATTTACAATGTTTATATTTTTTATAATGTGCATTGATTTATTTACTGCTGCTGCACGTCTCCCGTCCAAATGGACCAATTTGGACCAATACAACGACACTAATATATAACTTGTAGCCACTATATTGTAGGTTATATTATGTATTTTAACCCCCTCAGGTCAACGATGTCGTATACAACATATTAAATATCTCTGGAACGCTGCATTAGAGAGACTTACTGCTTTTTGCCCAGAAGCAAACTGAACTGTTGAGGCTCCGGTGCCATCGTCTCCCTTCCAGAAGCTTTGTCATCCAGCTTTGAACCGCAGAGACCTTTTGGAGACTTTGTAAAATAAATCCATAATGATAAATCCAACACTGAATGTCTTCTGTGATTATTTATCCATTTTTCCTTGTTGAAAACAGTTATTGTTGTTGTTAGCCGTCCACTAGTCTAGCAATCCCACGATGCCTTGGGTTGAGTCTGTCGGCCAATCGGAGGCTTGCGCAGTGGAATAATATGAGATTGACCGCATCCTCCTGTCTATATTATTAGGGCAGCTCCAGCAATAATGAGTAGAATAGCGTAAATGTAATAAATATAAATGGAAATATAAAGTATAAATGCTCAGAAATCTTGTGTGTTTTATTTTAGTACCTTCTAGGCTTCAATTTTTTTTTTTGGGGGGGGGACAAAAGCCCATTTGGACAGGCATTGCCCCCCGTGACACCGGCACCGCAAACTGCATGTGTACATCCTGCCGTAATTCACTGCTCACACTCTTGTTTCCCTGCGTATGAAACACGGCAAATTACACGTGTTAAGTGTGTCCCTCACCTTCTGCTCTATGATCTGTATTTGTATGAAGGGGAAGCGGTCCGGCCGGCCTCATCGCTAAACGCTCCTCCGCTTTCCCGAGCTCCCGCCTCCTTCCAGGCAATTAGACGGCGGCCGGAGCGTTTACACTAAGTGCTCCGATTACAGCTGAGAGGTGCTGAGGCCCATCCATTACCATCCTGCATGTTGGACAAACTCCTCTCTCCATGTTGCTCCACTTTTCTTTCACTCTCTCTGTCTCTCTCTCTCTCTCTCTCTCTCTGCCCTCTTGTCTGTTTTTCTCCTCTCCTTCAGATGAAACTTTATTGATCCCTGAGGGGAAATTGGGTCGTTTCAGCAGCAAAAAGTAATGGGATGGGACAGGATGCAGCGTGGGTAGAAGAAAAAAAAAAACAGAAAAATAAATCGAATATAAAGCACAGAAGTAGAATATTAAAAAAAAAAACAGAATAAAAGTAGTACAACAGTAACAATAAAAATGATGAAAGCAATAAAATAGAATGTAAATGTTTGTGGGGGCGTGTAAACACATCGCTGCTGTCGGGTGAAAACCTCGTAACTCCAACTTCGTTTTCATATTTTAAACCCAGTTGAAGGATTTCACGCTCCTCTATGGGCTGAGAAAATTCTGCCATCCTTGGTTTGATGAAGCTAAAAAATACATTGAATAAACTCAGAAATGCACGGTGATGAGGCTGAAAACATGGCTGCTTTTCTTGGTTCCTGAAAAGTTTATATTTTGGAGATAAGAGGTTTTCCAACACATGTTAACTAGACTGTATGAGTGAATAGCATGGTATGTATTTACCAAGGTTAATATTGTTGACGAAAACTAACGAAATAACGAAAACTAGGTGTAAAAAAACATTTTTGTTAACTGAAATAAAAATAAAAACGAGGCTTTACAAAAAAACGATAACTAACAAACTGTATTGTGTGTTTACAAAACTAACTAAAATAAACTAAAATTATAGAGAAAATGTCTTTAGTTTTCGTCTTTGTCAATTTATTTCATACATAAGCCTAGTATTTTGAATTTTTGAATCTCGCCCCTGACAAATACCCCGTATTACAAAAAAAGAACTAACACTGACACTAATAAAAACGAAACTAAAACTAAGCATTTTCAAAAAATAAAAACTAAACTAAACTAGCAAACCTGCTTTAAAAACTAATTAAAACTAAACTGAAATGGAAAACAAAAAGTCAAAACGAAACAAAAATAAAAACTAATGAAAAATGCTAAACTATAATAACCTTGGTATGTACTAACATGACACTAGCAGTCATGTTTGCACGCATGAATGTGAATTAAATCTAAAAGAATCTAATAATCTATAAAAAAATAATTGGTAACACTTTACATTAAACGGTCTATGTGTGATTCCTGGTCCAGTGCTGGCCTCTTATCGCTCAGCGTTGTCATGACAACAACACTCTGCCCTCCGCAGAGCGAGACCAGCATCAGCATGGGGGGCAGGCTGGACTGTTTCACATCAACATCAATCAACCTTCTGTCAGGTTTTACAGACTTATCAAAGGTAAAGAGTCGATATTTTGTGTGTGAAGTAACTTCCCCGCCGCATAAAGGTTTCTGGTCCATTAAAATTCAAACTCTCTGGAGGATTATATACATGCAGAATTTACCAGAACACCCTACCGATTACTAATAAAGCCTCGAATTATATTTTCCGATGTGTGTTCTTTGCCGATGAGCGAGGCAAAAACAAACCGACAGATTTTTGAATGGACCCTGGTGTGGCTGGAGGAGCCTTCAGCCTCCAGGCTCCGCTCCTGAGTTTCTGAACACAGAAATCTGTTCACTTTGTTTCACTCTTTCTCTGCCGTTCAGGAACCTGCTGATGTTTACTAGTCAGATTTTTACACATTTAACCTTTAAACATATCCAGGCATTAACTAAAGCAGCATTAACCAGTTCTGAGTCTTTATGTCGGTTTCTTTCCCGCAGAGATTTATGAATTATTTCCTCTCCTCCTCTCTCTGTGTTGAAGTCGAGATCAAAGTTATTTTTTATTTGTTCCGTTTCTTTCCTTCTCTTATTTTCTCTCTTCTCGCTCTGTTGACGTTGAGCACAGTGTCATGTTTTTCATTTTGTTCCTTTTATTTCCCGTCTTGTGTCTTTTTTTTTTTTTGTTGTTTTTTTTTTTTCTGTCGAGTTTGAAACGTTCTTCCGTCTCTCTCTCCTCCTCTCCTCCTCTCCTCCCTCTCCTCTCCTCCCTCTCCCTCGCTTCATTAGCCATGCTGTCCTTCTGCCGCCCGCAAGGACTCGGCTTGATGGGAGACAAATCCAGGTGATTAACAACGATTAAGAAGCGCGCCTGGAAAAGCGGGATGAAGCCGCGTGGGACTGGCAACCTTGTCTTTAACGGCTCTCTAATCCGAGGGTCTCAGGATTTACAGGCCCGGCAGATGGTGCCGCCACTTACACCAAAGTCATGAGCGGGAACATTAGTCTGCTGCTGCTCAGAGAGGAAGAGGAAGATGTCGAGCTGCACCGACCGTTTATCAATACATCCACGCTTATGATCAGAAAGGTCGAGCTAATTAATGAGGAACAAGGCCTGAACGCTGACCAAGAGCCTGTTATTTATGTTTTTTCTGTGACCTTCACTGAACCAGACGAGTCAATTAAGAGCGAATTCTTATTTATAATGACGGACTGGTGAATGACGGAGTTGGGGGAATTGGGGGAAAATCTAAATCTGTAGAGAAATTACATATTTTAGTTGGCTATCCCTTTACAGAAACAATGATTCGGTCAAGTCAAGTCAATGTTTCGGTACAGTTTTATGAAGGACAATCATGTATAGATATATCTCTATTTTTTATTAATGTAAATTCTGCTTCTATTCAGTTGTTAACTGTGAGTATGAATACTAATAAACTCAAACTAAACGAATTTGAAAAAATTAAACGAAAATAAAATGACAAATAGGTGAGAGAGGCTCTTCAGATGCAAAAGAAAAAAAAAACAATGGACAGTTCACCTTGTTAAACATTATTTCACAGCTTTTAGGTAGTCTGAGTGAGTCTGATAACACGGCCGGATTAATAATGATAACTTTATTTATAAAGCACTTTATAGCACTATAGCAAAACAAAGTTACAAAGTGTGTCACAGAGACAAGGAAGGAGGAACTAAAATCTCTGTTTCACCCGAAAATATCGTTCCTGCAACTTAAATTGTGAGATAAATTGATTTCTTGACCCTGAAAACATAATGTTAGGATTTAAAAAGAAGTCTTTATCTCTATTAGATTCATAGTTACAGCTAAAAAAAATAATTGAAATAATCTAAAAATCATCTAAAGGCGGAAAATTTTTTTTCAGTTTTTTTTAGATATTAAATAGCAAATTATTCACACCATATACATTTCACATCAATTATTAGAACACAGAAAAATCAACCACAGAAAATGGAGATTTATTGTGTATCTAAGGACTTATATGAGGGCAGGTGGTTAATGTGTGTGTGTGTGTGTGTGTGTGTGTGTGGCTGTAACTGAATGTCCCTGCATGTTAAAAGTGAATATTGATCGCAGCTCCGGCCTCAGCTGCTGCTGAGCGACTGACGCTCGCCTGCAAACATGACTTAACAACGTCCCTGATGGTCACACACACACACACACACACACACACACACACACACACACACACACACAACACACACACACACACCCTGCTGCAGGGGGGAGAGTGTGTGTGTGTGTGGTATAAGGGTGAGAGAGATGAGAGAGAAAGTATGTGATTTGATATGTGTGTGTGTGTGTGTGTGTGAGGGTGTGTGTGTGTGTGGTATAAGGGTGAGAGAGATGAGAGAGAAAGCATGTGATTTGATATGTGTGTGTGTGTGTCTTCAGGTGCGAGTGGTGTGTGAGAGAGATAAGAGTGTGTGTGTGTGTGTGTGTGTGTGTGTGTGTAGTGCAGTATAGGAGAAAACTTGAGAAAGTATGTTTTTTGTGTGTGTCTGACAGTGAGACAGCAAGACAAGGAGAAAATGGTTGTATGTGTGTTTATGTGGCTGTGTGTGTGTGTGTGTGTGTGTGTGTGTGTGTGTTTATGTGTGTGTGTGTGTGTGTGTGTGTGTGTGTGTGTGTGGTTACCGAGGTCATTTTCAATTTGCTGTCAGATGGTTTTGCCCTAAGGACATGTAAAACCGATACACAAACACTATTGCTACAGAGCTGGATCTAGGCCATGTGTGTGTGTGTGTGTGTGTGTGTGTGTGGTGTGTGTGTGTGTGTGTCAGCCATCATCCTTCAGCTGCCTGATAGGATCCTGTCAGTCAATCTGTCTCCCCCGGCGACCGAGAGCTTCATCCCGCCTCCCAATCTAAACTTCACTCCGCAAGTCATTTATTCTCTCTCTCTTTCTCTCTTTCTCTCTCTCTCTCTCTCTTTCTCTCTGACATCAAAAAGAAAGTTGCAGAGGAGAGAGGCAGGAAAGGAAGAGAAGGAGGAGAGAAAAGGAATGAGAAAAACAAGAGGGAGGGAAGGAAGGAAGGAAGGAGGAAAAAGAAGGGAGCGAAGAAGGAAACAAGTTGGAGAGAGGGAGGAAGGGAAGGGAGGAGGGAAGGAGGTAGGAGGGAGGAAGGGATGAAGAGGGGGAGAGAGAGGAAGAGGAGAGGGAGGGAAGGAGGGAAAAAGGACGTAGGGAGACGAGACAGGGATGGAAGGAAGGAGGAAGAGAGGGAGGAGAGAGAGGGAAGGAGGAAAAGCGAGAGCGAGGAAACAAGTTGGAGAGAAGGATGGAAGAGGAGAGAGTGAGGAAACGAGTTAGGGAGGAGGAGGGAGGAGAGACAGGGAGGAAAGGAAGGGAGGGAAGAGAAGGAGAGAAAGAAGGAGCATGGAAAGGAGGGAAGAGGAGGAGAGGGGAGAGACAGGAAGGAAAGGAAGGGAGGGAAGAGAAGGATGACAGAGGAGAGATAGGGAGGGAAGGAGGAAGGAAAGGAGGAAAGGAAAGAGGAGGAGAGAAAGAAGTGGCAAGGAAGGAGAGAAAGAGAGATGAGGAAAGAAGGAAGGGAGGAGGAGAAAGAAGAGGAGAGACAGGGAGGAAAGGAAGGGAGGGAAGAGAAGGGGAGAAAGAAGGAGCAAGGAAAGGAAGAAAGGAAAGAGAAGGCTAGAAAGAAGCAGCAAGGAAGGAGAGAAAGAGAGAGAGGAGGAGAGAAGGAAGGGAGGAGGAGAAAGAGAGGAGGAAAGACAGGGAGGGAATAAGGAAGGAAAGGAGGACAGAGGGAGGAAACGAGGTTGGCATCATTGTGATTGATGAGACGCTAAAACTGGCACACACACACACACACACACACACACACCACACACACACACACACACACACACACACACACACACACACACATACACACACACACACACAGTGACACAGCTATAGGTGTGAAGCCACAGTGACAGATCCCAGCAGAGAGAGAGAAGCTGCTAGAATGCACTCGAGTGTGTGTGTGTGTGTGTGTGTGTGTGTGTGTGTGTGTGTTAATTTCCAGACACTTGATAATTCTCCAGACAGTCGACTGACAGCTGACTGTGATTCACGCAGAGACTGAGAAACAAATGGGATCTTCCAGAAAATAATGTGTGTGTCAGGGTGTGAGTGTGTGTGTGTGTGTGTGTGTGTGTGTGTGTGTGTGTGTGTGTGTCAGATTGTCCTCACAAGTCCAGCAGACTATCAGAAACAAAGCACTAGCCAGCAGGTTTATTAATTAGCGATACAGAAAAAAGAGAAGTACGAGTCCAGTTTTCCACCAATAGCGACAGTTTGGAGGCGGGACAAAGCCTGTATTGTTTCTCCCAGATATTTTTTAAATGGCATGACATCAGAGAAAACAGACGTAAACAAGCGCTAACTTGGCAGAGCTTTTGGAATTTTTTTTTTTTTTAAATTGATAACTCTTATTAGCTGTTAGTGTTTTAACTCTGCGGCTGTGGAAACTGTTTGATGTTTTCTATCTCCGTAAACTCGGCACACTCTTGTCCCTCAATGGGTTTTTTTCCGAGTCTTTCTCTTCTCCGTTTTTATTTTCCGTTTTTATTTTCAACAGCGCTACTTCAGGTTAGCTAGCTGCTAGTCAAACCAGAATGATGTCATGCTCTTTGTGCCCTTTGACCTCTTACTCTCTCTGCTGTGTGTGTGTGTGTGTGTGTGTGTGTGTGAGAGAGAGCTTTGTGGTCCCGGTTTTCTCTTCTACCAACTGGTTAATTGCCTTCACCTTGTATCCCAGGTGTTAGTCAGATCCTGATTAGATGGGACGAAACCCGGCAGGACTCTGGATCCTGAGCAACAGGACTGAACACTAAGGAATGGCAAAGTCCAGCATCACTGATGACACCAAAACCTGGAAACCTGCTTATAATATCCATTGCATTTCTTGGGAGAAAGGAAGAATAGAAGGAGGAGATAAAAGGGAAGGAGGGAAAAACAAGAGGCAGGTATAGGTAAGGAAAGAGGAAGGAGGGAGGAGAGAAGGGAGCGAGGGAGGAAACAAAGTTGATGAGAAGAGAGAGGCAATGAAGAAAGAAGGTAGGCAGAGAGAGAGAGGAGGGGAAGGTAGGAGGGAAGGAGGCAGGAGGGAGGGAGGGAGGGAGGACGGAAAGGAGGGAAGGAAGAGGGAGAGAGGAGGATGAAAGACACAGTGGAGGGAGGATGAGGAGGAAGAGGAAAATGAAGGAAGAGAGGGAGGACGGTGGGAGGAAGGAGAGGAGCTAGGGAGGAAAGGAAGGTCATAGGGAAGGAGGAAGGAGGGGAGGGAAGAAGAAATGGGGAGAGAAACGGAGGAGGGAGGAAAGGAAGGGAAGGAGGAAAGAAGAGAGGGAGAGGGAATGATGGAAGGAAAGAAGGAGGTAGGGAGGGGACAAAGATACTAGATACTAGATATGATTTGGTCCAAGTGGTAAATTATTGGAGCATGAACACTTTCCTGAACACATTCTATTTTCTCCATTCAGCCTCCAAACAGGTTTCTAGTGGTTTCTAGTGGTTTCTGCTCTCCATGACAACAGAGGAAACCAGCAGCTGAATGTGGATCCAGTCAGGCGGAGATAAAGAGACAAACACACCTTGTCAAAACCACCTGACCCGTGTTCCAGCAGCCAGACTGAGGGGTCAGAGGTCAGGGAGGGGGGAGAGGGGGGGGGCAATGGAGCATCCTCACTGGAAGAGTAGCAGCCTGTGTGTGTGTGTGTGTGTGTGTGTGTGTGTGTGTGTGTGTGTGTGTGTGTGTGTGTGTGTGAAAGCCTCACAAAGCTTTTAACACGTTCCCATGACATTATTAGAGTGCGACTCTCATTCAGCTCAGTCTCACCGCCTACGCTGTCGTGTCCTGCTGCTAATGACTGTCTCAGCGTCCACACACACACACACACACACACACACACACACACACATGTGACAACACATTCCCACGCCTATCCCCCCATTGCTTTTATAGCACACACACTTGCACTCAAACATGGGCGTAAGCTTTAGACACACACACACACACCTACTCAACAAATACTGACAGAAAAACACACACTGCTATATTAGAGAGATACACACATGGCATACATACACACACACACACACACATACAGACACACACTATCAGATAGAATATGGACGTCATGCACCACACACACACACACACACACACACACACACACACACTCAGCAGACGCCTCATAACAGCAAACTAGAAAAAAAAAGTTAATTAATACTTCAACAGGAATTGATTATCATCACCTGGAGTCCTTTCATCCCACTTAAAAGAAAACTAAGTTCAAGGCTGCTGATCCCAGACCTGATCCACCACAGAAACACTGATGAGTTCCCCAAAAACACTGTTAGATATAATAATATGGAAAAATCCACATCGATAAGTAAGGGATAATGCTCAACGAGGTGTCCGTTATCAGGAATTAATGGACGACGGGGAGGTCAGAACTCAGTTTCCCTGGTAACACCTGAGGGTTTGACTAATACCTGGAACAATCATTACCGTCCCATAAGGTTCTTATGCAATGGAAACGTTGTTCACTGCTCCAGTAAATAGGACGAACCTTAGATAGGACTTGGCAGCAGGAGATATTTCTAGTCCGCTCAGCTCATAGAACCCTTTGGCTCAGCTAGGAGCCAGAAAGCTAACGTTATGCTAGCAACATTCAAAGTCAATAACAAACAGTAAATATAATTTGACAGTATGTTTAACAACAAGACTAGCTAGCTATCCAGCCATGTCATTGTCCCCAAATCAATATCAAGATTTTCACCAACATACGAATTGTAAACGGAGGCTTTGACTGCGTCCCTGTTGCTATGGTTACTCATTTTAGATACAGGCTGATGCTACGTAGCCAGCGCATTAATTTAGAACGGTGAACAGACAGTTTCACTGGAACTACTTAGTGGGTGTCCATTATCAGGAATTATACCATGGTCTGGGTGAATACTCGATTCTGATTGGCTGCAGGGTGTCCATTAATTCCTGATAATGGACGCCATAACCCTAAAGGCGGAGCTGCACTGGAACCGACCAATCAGCTCCAACATGATGTCACCGGTTTACAGTCATGAGACCAAGGCAGCATTATTATTATTCTGACGAGCTTTATCTATCAAACCAAGTTGTTTTCACCAAGCTGTTGACTTGGACTTCTGTCCATCGGCCATTTATGTGTTGAGAATACAGTCTGGATTTGAAGTGGAGCTCCTTGAGACACAACTGATTGAAATATTGATCGCCAACCATTTCATCTTTTCTTTCAAACTCAGTAGCAGCAAAAAAAAAAATAACTGCAGGGCAGATGGTCAACTTGCCTCAACTGACAGAGGAACAGAGAGAGAGAAATAGAGAGAGAGAGAGAGAGAGAGAGAGACAGAGAGATAGAGACAGAAAGAGAGAGAGAGTGAGAGAGAGAGAGAGAAAGAGAGAGAGAGAGAGAGGTTCACTGTCAGGCACCTACTCTTTCCTCGCTGTTGGGTAAGAAGGTTTCCTGCTGCGATGGCTGTGACTCACTTATTTTTTCCTCTCTCACTCTTTCTCTCTCTCTCTCTCTCTCTCTCTCTCTCTCTCACACACACACACACACACACACACACACACTCACTGGCCCCCTGCTGCTGTTAAAAGGACAGAACGACACCTGACCACAGAGTCTGAACGACTGGGAACATTTATATTATGGCAGTAAGAGCTGAGAGGAAACTTCCCGACTGTGACTGAGGAGTTGACTGACATGAGGAGGAGGAGGAGGAGGAGGGTGAGGAGGAGGAGGGTGAGGAGGAGGAGGGTGAGGAGAAGCCACCCTAACACCCAGAATCACAACACAAAACCTCCTCCAGGGTATTTGAGCCTGGTATTTAGCACTGTTAGGCCTTACAAAACGTCCTACACAGAAAAATGAAGGTGCCAACTGGAACCGAAAATAAAGGTGTGAAATGGTTCTTTGGAGTGATGCCATAGAAGAACCATTTATGGTTCTTTTAAATTCATTCAATCATTAAAAGCTTCTTAATTCTTAGTTATTGGATGGTGGGTGATGGCATAAAGGTGGAAAATAACCAAACCCCTCCATAGTAGATATTGTGCAATTGAGACTATACAAGGACAGATAAAGACAAACACAATGCAGGTGTCTAAGCAAAGCAGAGTAGAAATGGTTCAAGAACCTCGGTCTGAAAGGTTCTTTGTGGAACCAGAATCGGTTCTTCTATGACATCACTCCCAAGAACCATTTCACACCTTCATTTTGTGTAGCAGTTCTAAAATCACAGTTAAAGTGACACTGAAATGAAAAATAACTTTTAAACTCATTCTTGCCATCATACCATTCACCTATTTGACAATTCATGCAAAAAAGAAGAAGAAAAAAAAGTATTTTCTTGTATTTTTTTATCAAAATCTCATTACTTTTACTGGAAAACAGAAAATATTGAGTGGTGACATCATCGTTTACCAGGAGACGTGAATAAAAATTCCAACAAATAAAAACATAACAGATTTTTGAGCCCCTCACATCAAATCAAACTGCCTTTTCTCTCCCTCACTCACTCCCTCCCATTAGTTTACACTTTTGATTGATCCCTCACTGCGTTATGTCCCGCCCCCAACATCCTGTTTCAACAGGAAATACATCACAATAAGGGAAGTAGGATGCTCCCAAAATGCCGTTAAAGCACTTTAGACACTTTTCATCTTTATAAAGCAGCGGTGACACAGAATCATGAAAAGAGTCAATCATGATTAATCAATAATAATGGTGTAAACAGTGGTGAACTACTGTATTTTGTATTTTGAATCTTGGGTTTTCGATGGTGAAGAGTGTGTGTGTGTGTGTGCAGTCAGGTTAATGAAGATATAGACAAGCCTCCCTGCTCCCGGAGGCGGGCTGAGCAGAGAGAACCACATTAAAACTTAAAGCTGCTGCCATGGCAACACAGCTTGACGGGCAGTCCGGATAGAAATGAGACACACACACACACACACACACACACACACACACTCACACACACCTGCCAAGTAAAGATTTGTAAAAAGCCAGCCTAGCCCATCAATATGAATGAGCAGAGCAGTGTGTGTCTCTGCGAGGTCAGAGGTCATCTGGTAGAGAGGAGGCTGAGTCACACACTATCACACAGCAGCTGAATAAGTCATAACACACACACACACACACACACACAAGAGTACAAGTCCCAGGTACACAGAAACACTTCTTGTCTGCTTGATGTCTATGGAGAGAGGTCTATCTCTCTCTCACTCTCACATACACACACACACACACACACACACACACATACACACACACACACACAGAGGCCTATAATGGGCAGAAATCGCAGTTATTGACCATGAAAATGTTGCGTTTCTCTCTCTCTCTCTCTCTCTCTCACACACACACACACACACACACACACACACACACAAACACACACACACACATACACAAACTGCTCAGAATTCACACTGAGAATCACAGACCATGTAAATAAGTAATAACACACACACACACACACATACACACACACACACGTCAGTTTGATCTATGGACAGGAGTCACAGTGAAAAATTAAACAGGTAATAAATATTCCAAAAAACAGAGCATCCCCTTTGACAAGGTTCTGTACTGTGTGTGTGTGTGTGTGTGTGTGTGTGTGTGTGTGAGAAAGAGAGAGAGAGAGAGAGAGCAACCGAGACAGAACTTGACCTTGTCCACAGAGGAACTTGCACAGTGTGTGTGTGTATAAACCAATGCCATCTGTCACTCCAGGTGGCCACTTACACCTGGACACACACACACACACACACACACACTCATACAGACTGATATACACTCACTCCCAATATACACTCATTCATTCGTTCCCTATATACACTCATTTGTTCCCTATATACACTCATTTGTTCCCTATATACACTCATTCATTCGTTCCCTATATACACTCATTTGTTCCCTATATACACTCATTTTCCCTATATATACTCATTCATTCGTTCCCTATATACACTTATTTGTTTCCTATATACACTCATTTGTTCCCTATACATACTCATTTTCCCTATATACACTCATTTTCCCTATATACACTCATTTGTTTCCTATATACACTCATTTGATTCCTATATACACTCATTTGTTCCCGAAATACACTAATTTTCCACTCATTTGTTCCCTATATACATTCATTTGTTCCCTATATATACTCATTTTCCCTATATACACTCATTTGTTCCCTATACACTCACTCATTCGTTCCCTATATACACTCATTTGTTCCCTATATACACTCATTTGTTCCCTATATACACTCATTTTCCCTATATACACTCATTTGTTCCCCATATACACTAATTTTCCCTATATACACTCATTTGTTCCCTATATACACTCATTTTCCCTATATACACTAATTTGTTCCCTATATACACTCATTTGTTCCCTATACACACTCATTCTTTCCCTATATACACATGTACGCTCAATCACTCCTTATATATACACATATGAACAGTCATTTGTTCCCTATACACACTCACTCATTCACAGATCACACCCACTCGTTCTCCCACAGCCTGGTTGCGGACCGACCTGCTGGATGAAGGTGTGCGCTCCGTGGGGGCTGAGCAGCAGGATGGCCCGGCGCAGGGTGTCCCGGTAACGGTTCAGCTCCTCCGTCCTCATGGTGGTGAAGAGGTTGGTGAAGACCTTACTGATGTTCCTGTCGACCCTCTGCAGGGCCACGTCCACGCCCTGCCGGGACGTCTGGTCCAGGAAGCCCTGCAGGCCGCGGATATCTGCAGGAACACAGAGAGAGAAAACACCAAGGAGTCAAATAGGAATCATGACACATGCCATGATCCTTTCCCACATGTCTTATTGTATTACATGTTGGGGGCCAGTTGTTAAACCAGTAGAATCCTTGTATTAACAAACCTTAAAAATTCTGGATAAAAGGCCATTTCAGTATCATCACTGCAGGATATTAGAGAAACATCATCTTCTGAGCTTGGAGAACTTTGTAGACTTTTCTCAAATCTGTGTCTAGTGTATAAAATTTTAAATGGTTTGGCCCCTCCGTCTTTATGCGACTTTGTTCACTTTCGCTCGGAAAACTCTGTAAAATCCACAAGAATAGCTTCCATGAGAGATTGTACTGTACCATTTCGTCGCACTGCCTTTGGGCAGTCAGCTTTCTCTGTGAAAGCCACTGCTCAGTGGAACGCCCTACCAGATGACATAAAGAGTTGTAGCTCTATTAGTAGGTTTAAAGTCAAATTGAAAAATCTGCTAAAAGCTACTCAACTTTGCAATCACTGACTCTTAGGGCTGGGTATAGGTACTCGATACCTTTAAGGTATCGACCGAAATAACTCAGTACCAAATAGTATTGAAACTTTTCCAGTCAAACGATACCTGCATTCAATACTTTTTGTACACAGATCTAGAAAAAAATGACTATTTGTATGGTTTTGCTCCCAGCCAATCACCGCAAGCGTTCTTCGATTTAATGTGACGTGTGATTGGCCCACTACCACAGCAGCTACAACCCATACAGTCTGTGGTAGTGAAGTCTTGCTTGGTTCTCAAATATCTTTGTTTTTCTGTTGTTTAACATACTCATGGTGCTGACAATGTGTGTGTGCGTGTGATACATTACTGTATGTGATTTGTATTATGTGCTTTGTTTTGTTTGTTTAGTTTGCTTAATGTTGTTCTGTCATTGAGTGGATGTTTTGATTGTGACCTGCCAGGGGATTGCAGATGAAAATTAGCCTTAGGCTAACTCTGGTAGAATGCATCAAATGGTAACATTTATGTTTAATATTGTACCTGGTCCCTTACAAATAAAAATAAATAAATAAAAAATGACGAATGTGCTATCAGCTGCTGAGACACATCCAGGAGGTGTGGAGAGACAAAGAAAATAAGGTGATAATAAATGTGTTATCTACTGCTGAGATGCATCCAGGAGACAGCAGATACCAGGAGACACAGGGCAGAAAGAAAAAAAAAAAAGGAGTCAAACATAAATGATTATGGTTGTTTTATCTACTGCAGAGAAACGTCCGCTCCCTGACAAGATGCCTGCACCGGAAAAACCCTGGAGAATGTGAATATATGCGTATATATGACAGAAACAGAGGATGGACTCAAATATAAATAAATAGGAATGTTATCTGCTGCAGAGACACAAATCCACTACGTGATGACAGTTGTAGTCCAAGAAACCACGGAGAGACCACGGAAAGCTGGAGACACAGGACAGAACGAGACAAAGAAATAAAAAACTAAATGCTGTATATATCTTATGATTGTTATTGTTTTATTTGATTGACTTTATTAATCCCCCAAGTGCCTCTGGGTTCCCCTGTGAGCCACAAACCCTATACAAGATGGAAATGAAACTCTAATCCACAGACACTGATGAAGGCCAGAGTGCTGAAAACCTTTTGTCAATTTTAGACTAAATATTGCTTGATCTTCTTGCGACATATTACTAAAACCAGAAAGGCCGTTAGATTTATTGGGTCTAAGAGAAGATAACAACCCATCAGTTGAAGTGGATAAATACAATTAAAACCACGATCGCCTTCTGTGATTTGAAAATCGAGCAACACTGGTTTGTACAGAAAGCAGGTCTAGAAAAATCATGGATGGATGACCATGGCTTGGTCTTTCTAGTGTTAATGGAGAGCTGCATTTACCAGTTAACAGACTTTATATATGCATGTGTCAGAGAAATTGGCTTGTGACTGAAAGGCTGCCGGTTTGAATCCCAGGACTGGCTGGAACTCTCTAAATGTGAGGCGCGACGTCACTGGAAAAAGAGCAAGTGTGTCGACTTTAAAATAAAAATCATGTATCTTTTCCAGGGTGTCACTGTGATCTTGAAGGCATGTTCCTGACGAATCAAAACAGCAGAGAGAGACATTTGAGGCAGGCAAATAACACAGACGATGTCGCAAAACTGTGATGCAAGCCAACATGTCCTCAGCAAAACTGACTGAGACAATCATCTCCATTTCAAAACAACTTCTGCATGGCTGTCAGGTTCAATCACAGCACCCATCCATTACAGCATCCCAACTCTGCGTGGCTCTCCCTCTCACTGACCTAGAATCACTGCTGTTTCAAATTCATAGGCATCAATGGAAAAACTGAACCCTCTGTCATCCAAAAAATCGACTTATATGTGATCTTAAGGTCTTCCTCGGACGCTCTTGTATTCCTGACTCATCACCTTACACCGCTGACAGTTTTCTCCACCAAAACAAAAAGTTCCATCAGCCTACAATAAACTCGCATCAGTCACAAACCCACGAGTGCCAGTGGGAATTTCAAGCAGCTCCCCTCCGCCGCTGAGAAGTCGGCTTTTTGGATGCGTGTCTTCTCCGCAACGCTGATGCCGTGTGATCTTGAAGGCGTATTTGGGACTCGTCAAACAACAGCGGTGTCGGGAAAAGGCAAATGTGAATCTGTGACGATGTCGCGAGAAACCACGATCCGAGCCAACGTGTCCTCAGCCAAACCGACTGAGACAAACATCTTCATATCCACAACTTCTGCGACGCTGTCACCGAACCAGACAGCATCTATCCATTTCAGAATATCAATTAGATGACTCTGCAGCTCTCGGTCCCTTCCTCTCTTACTAGTCTTGACACTTGGCCATCAGGGGGAAACTGAACAATTTTTCTCAGTTACCTTAACGCCTTCTCCCCGAAGATCCGAACGTTCTCGGGACACATTATCCGATTGGTGATTTTTCAAAAAAGCACGCAACTGACAGCTTTCATCATCTGCAGCAAGTTCCATCAGCCTCCATTGGAATAACATCTGTCAAACACACGGCTGCCGATGGGTTTTTTTCAGCGACTGAAAAGTGAAAAGTTGACTTGAATACTCGGGCCGAGTTGACGCACGTCTTCATTCCCGTCCATTATTATTGATAGCTGAGTCAATGGACAAGTCATTGCCAAAGTTCCTGCCATCTTTGCTGATGTTGGATGGTATTGCAGGCAAATTCAAGACCCAAACAACAACAACAACAGAACTTCGACCCGAGCCGACAAGTCCTCGACAATCATCTCTATTCCTACAACTTCTCCACAGCTGCCACTGAACCAGACAGCATCTATCCATATCAGAATGTCAAATAGATGACCCTACAGCTCTCGGTCTCTTCCTCTCTTACTAGTCTTGACCCTTGGCCATCAGGGGGACACTAAACAATTTTTCTCAGGTACCTTAACACCTTCGCTCTGAAGATCTGAACGTTCTCGGGACACATTTTCCGATCAGCACACGACAAGTTCCATCAGCCTCCACTGAAATTACATCTGGCAAACACATGGGAACAGTTTTTCTTGACTTGATTACTAGACCCGAGTTCACGCACGCCTTCATTTCTGTCCATTACTATTTAAAGTTGAGTCAGTGCACAAATCTTTGCAGAAGTTCCTGCCATCTTTGGTGATATCGGACGGTCTTTGGGGGCAGATTCGCGACCCAAACAACAACAAAAGAAAACAGAGAACTTCAGATTGGAAAACAAGAGTCGGGACGTTGATGTCGCAAAAGGCCGACGTGTCCTCGACAATCATCTCTACTCCTACAACTCCCTCACCGCTGCCACTGAACCAGACAGCATCTATCCATATCAGAATATCAAATTGGTGACTCTAGAGCTCCCGGTCTCTTCCTCTCTTACTAGTCTTGACCCTTGGCCATCAGGGGGAAACTGAACAATTTTTCTCAGGTACCTTAACACCTTCGCTCTGAAGATCTGAACGTTCTCGGGACACATTTTCCGATCAGCACACGACAAGTTCCATCAGCCTCCACTGAAATTACATCTGGCAAACACATGGGAACAGTTTTTCTTTACTTGATTACTAGACCCGAGTTGACGCACGCCTTCATTTCTGTCCATTACTATTTAAAGTTGAGTCAGTGCACAAATCTTTGCAGAAGTTCCTGCCATCTTTGGTGATATCGGACGGTCTTTGGGGGGCAGATTCGCGACCCAAACAACAACAAAAGAAAACAGAGAACTTCAGACTGGAAAACAAGAGTCGGGACGTTGATGTCGCAAAAGGCCGACGTGTCCTCGACAATCATCTCTACTCCTACAACTCCGTCACCGCTGCCACTGAACCAGACGGCATCTATCCATATCAGAATATCAAATTGGTGACTCTAGAGCTCCCGGTCTCTTCCTCTCTTACTAGTCTTGACCCTTGGCCATCAGGGGGAAACTGAACAATTTTTCTCAGGTACCGTAACGCCTTCGTGTTAGATCTGAACGTTCTCGGGACACATTTTCCGATCAGCACACGACTGACAGCGTTCATCATCTGCAACAAGTTCCATCAGCCTCCACTGAAATAACATCTGCCAAACACATGGGAACAGTTTTTCTTGACTTGATTACTAGACCCGAGTTGACGCACGCCTTCATTTCTGTCCATTACTATTTAAAGTTGAGTCAGTGCACAAATCTTTGCAGAAGTTCCTGCCATCTTTGGTGATATCGGACGGTCTTTGGAGGCAGATTCGTGACCCAAACAACAACGACAACAACAAAAGAAAACAGAGAACTTCAGACTGGAAAACAAGAGTCGGGACGTTGATGTCGCAAAAGGCCGACGTGTCCTCGACAATCATCTCTACTCCTACAACTCCCTCACCGCTGCCACCGAACCAGACAGCATCTATCCATTTCAGAATATCATTTAGATTGCTCTCCGAATCTTCTCCAAACTGCCAGAGAAGTTTTTTTTTTTGTTTTTTTTTGACAGTCAGACAAGGCAGCTGTGTTGCGTTATGCTCCGTTATAGCTGGTGACAGGGGCCTGAACATCTCTCCCTTTCTTCCTCCTCTCCTCCACCCCTCCCTCCTTCCCTCTCTGTCTATTAGCGCTGACAGCTAGCTTGTACCGAGCCCCGACTGACTCCGACTGCCGCTCGCTCCCCCTGCACTCCTCTCTCCCTCCGCCTGTTTCATCTTATTGTTCCCGTCTCTCTTTCCATTTCTTTCACATTCGTTTTTTTTGTCTCCTCTTACATTTTCTGTCTCAATCCATCCATCCGTCCATCAGTCTGTCTCCTCTCCAATTACTGCTTTCCTTGGAACAACAAAAACATCCATCTTAAAGTCATTTAGTCTCATATTCGGCCTTCAGATCTTATTTTTCTTAAACCCAGAGAAACATTGTGCAGTGAGGAGAGATAACTCCACTTGTTTCCAATGCAGCTTCACTTGTTTCAGGAGTTTTCTAGAAATGAGTGTCAGTCTGTTGAAACCAGTCAGAATAAGGCAGAACACTGCACTACTAAATTATACTAAATTATTGAAACAAGTTGATTTGCATTGGAAACAAGTGAAATCATCAAACCCCACTGGTAGTTTTTTTCATTTATTTTAAGAAAAAAATATGATTTTAGGACTCGATAAAAGACTAAACAGCTTGTTAAGATGGAGATTTTTTGCAGTGCCGAACCTAGAAATTCACAAATCTATGATTCACGGTTTCTCATTGATTTCTTAGGCACCACTTGCAGCAAGGCATTGTGGGAGGCATATTCCATCCATCCGTCTGTGTATCCTTTCATTCATCCATCTATATATCCATTCGTCCAGACATCTACCCACCTATTTATCCATCCATCCATCCATGCATCTTTCGTCAGAAATTTGAGAGAAAAATCCCCCAAAAATGAAAAATATGAATTACAAAAATTGCATTTGCACAAGCTGAAGCATCGGAGCAACCAGTGGAATAACAAATTCAATGATTTTGAGCCTCACTTTGAGCAAGGCACTGCTGTGGGAGGCATATTCTATCCATCTATCGTTTCATTCATCTATCTATCCATCTATCCATCTATCCATCTTCCGCTCTATCGATTGATCCATCCATCCATCTCACCATCAGTCTGCCTGTCCTCACTCCTCTCCAGAAATTTGAGGGGAACAAAAAAGAATAATAATCCCTCCTTTGCATAATCTCCAGCGGTGGAACAACGCGACTGGAAAGACTTGAAAAGACATTGGCCGTGCTCCTCCTCATTCTCATCAAGTTTCTCCAGCGCCACCTTGAGCAAGGCACTGTGGGAAAACGTATTCTTCTCCGCCACTTATCTCCGCCCATGAGAGGAATATCATCTCTCAGCAGCTGGAAATTGGCAGGTTGAGTCCGAACTGCCTCAGATTTAATTAAGATTCACATGCGATGGAAATACATACGATGCGATACCAGAGTGCAAATATATATAATATCCAGAGTCCATTTCACCTGTAATTCATTTCATAATTGCACTTTGTATCTGTGCAACTATTCTAGATGCTTGCAGTAGTCGTAATGTGTCTGCGTATATCCATATGCTAACTTTGTATTTTACTATATACATTATGTCTGTAAATGTCAGTATTTTTACCTGCCAAGTGCTCCAGCTGAGCCAGGCAACTTCATGCTACATATCTAAACATTCCTTGCAATTCAAGTTGTAAAATAACAATTGAAGTCACAGAATTTAATGCTGAAAAAAATACGGTAACATTTTCTATGAAGCCCGTGTCTATAAAACATTATAATTATACTTATTATAATGCCATCATAATGCATTATAGTTATAGTAAGTATAGTTATAATCATGCATAGACAGTTATATATATATGTTTTATAACATTACTCATAATCTGTTATAAAGCTTTTTCATTTAAGCGGTAATGAAAAAGCTTTATAACAGATTAACATAACTGTCTATGCATGATTATAACTATATTTATAATGCATTATGATGGCATTATAATGTGTTATAAGTATGATTATAATGTATTATAGACACTGGCTTCATAGAAAGTGTTATCAAAAATACATTTATGGGGTTTTCACTGCTATTTATGTCAGATTTTTATTTGTTTTATTTTAAGATTATTTCTGCTCAATTTTGACCCGAACATAATAGGAGGGAAACTCTGAATTTCTCACCCTTCCTGTAAGCAGCTTCTTTCAAAAACTCAACATTTGACTGGCGGCGTATGCAAAATAACTAAATCAAAACTTCAGCTTCATACTCTCACAGTTTCCTCTGCTGTGACTCAGCAGCCGGCCGGACCGTCCAGTCCAAACCTCGGGCAGTTTCCCCATTTACATTTAGAGTTCAGGCGTTTAGCGGCTGCAGAGTGACTCACGGTGCGTTCACCGGCAGAGTCAGCTTCACTCGCTACAGGTCACCAGCATTAGAAGCAATCAATTGTAAGGTGTAGGGATCAAGTTATAATAATATCATATTCCAAGCCTAAAGATACAATTTATATTTCATGTTGTAATGGAGAAGAAGGTCGCCGGTTCAAGTCCAGTTCCCCGCTCTTTCTGTGTGAAGTCTGTGGGTTTATTTGCCTATAGGTATGAATGGGAGTGTGTGTGTGTGTGTGTGTGTGTGTGTGTGTGTGTCCTACTGTGTTCGCCCTGTAATAGACTTGCAGTTACTGCTGGAGGAGAGAGCGTTACGGTCCAGCAGAGTTCTAAGTCTCGAGACCAGAGAGGCCTGTGGGGGCCGTGTAGGACAGCTATGAAACAGAACCTCAAACATGACTGTGTGTGTGTGTGTGTGTGTGTGTGTGTGTGTGTGTGTGTGTGTGTGTGTGTGTGGGCGAGGGAAATCCAGCCAGCCGCAGCGAAACCAAATCTCCTCTTGTGTTGTTTGTGTGGACAGCAGCTAGTGTTTGTTCATAATATTAGATGTTTGTTGGTTGGATATCTTCCATTCTGCTGCATGGTTGTTATTAAAAAGCTGTGATGTGGGTCACTGCTTTTAATAATTATCATCATGGCGGGCGGCTGCGGGTGGGTGAAGAGCAAATGCAGCCGGGTTCAGTGATGTCAGAGCGAGCACACACACACACACACACACACACACACACACACACACACACACAAATACACACACACACACACACACGCACACACATTTTCTGTTCTGCTTTCACACACACATCCCCTCTCCTCCTCTCCTTTCCTGTCTCCTCCTTTCCTCTCCTCTCTCCTCCTTTCCTCTCCTCTCTCCTCCTTTCATCTCCTCCTTTCCTTTCCTTTCCTCTCCCCTCCCCTCCCCTCCCCTCCTTTCCTGTCTCCTCCTTTCCTTTCCTCTCTCCTCCTTTCCTCTCCCCTCTCCTTTCCTCTCCCATCTCCTCCCTCCTCCTTTCCTCTCCTCTCTCCTCGTTTCATCTCCTCCGTTCCTTTCCTCTCTCCTCCTTTCCTCTCCCCTCCCCTCCTTTCCTGTCTCCTCCTTTCCTTTCCCCTCTCCTCCTTTCCTCTCTCCTCCTTTCTTCTCATCTCTCCTTTCCTCCTTTCCTCTCCCCTCTCCTCCTTTCCTCTACTCCTTTCTTTTCCCCTCTCCTCCTCTCCTCTCACCTCCTTTCCTCTCCCATCTCCTTCTTTCCTCTCCTCCTTTCCTTTACCCTACCCTCCCTCCTCCTTTCCTCTCCTCTCTCCTCCTTTCATTTCCTCCTTTCCTCTCCTCTCTCCTCCTTTCATGTCCTCCTTTCCTTTCCTCTCTCCTCCTTTCCTCTCCCCTCCCCTCCTTTCCTGTCTCCTCCTTTTCTTTCCTGTCTCCTCCTTTTCTCTGCCCTCCCCTCCTCTCTCCTCCTTTCTTCTCATCTCTCCTTTCCTCCTTTCCTCTCCCCTATCCTCCTTTCCTCTACTCCCTTCCTCTCCCCTCTCCTCCTTTCCTCTCCTTTCTCCTCCTTTTCTTTCCTGTCTCCTCCTTTCTCCTCCTTTTCTGTCCTGTCTCCTCCTTTCCTCTCTCCTCCTTTCCTCTCATCTCTCTTTTCCTCTCCCATCTCCTCCTTTCCTCTCCCCCTTTCCCCTCATCTCTCCTTTCCTCTCCCATCTCCTCCTTTCCTCTCACCCTTTCCTTTACCCTACCCTGTCTCCTCCTTTCCTCTCCTCTCTCTCCTCTGCTGGTCAGTTTCTCCCATGATGCCATCTTCCTCATCTCCTCTTCCTCTCCTCATCTCTTCCTCCCCTCTGTTCAGTTGTTTTCTCTCGTGTTTCTCCTCTCCTGCTCTCACACTGTGAGTCATCAGTGGACTCTCTGCCACTAGAAGAAAAGACCTCACACACACACACACACACACACACACACACACACACACACACACACACATACACACACATACACACACACACACACTCACCCTCCTACGCATACACAAATGTTCGCTCTCGGAAAACACAGACCGACACCGGTGCAAACACAAAACTCTCCTGCACACACACACACACACATATGCAAGTAGACAAACACCGGCTTATACACAAGTACCTGCTCACACACATTAACACACACACACACACACACACACACACACACACACACACACACTAAGGTTGATAATCTGAAAAAGATGAAGCCTCTGCCAGTGCAAAATGCAACACAAAATGTTGTCAGTACCCAAACTTTCCTTTTTTTTTTCTCTGTTTTTTATTTTTACATTTTCCACCCCTTTAATGTTAATTCTGACAGTTTCTACCCGCTGAACCACGATTAAAATATATTTCTAAATGAGTGTTTCCAAACCTCTCAGCCTCATTCACTCCCATTCAGTTCCAAACAGCAACAGAAAACAGCTGCAGACTCTGATTCAGTCAGTAAAGATAATCATCACTGTGAAGAGAAGCAACAATCTGCATCAGAACGCTCAGATCAGACTGGAAACTTTTACACTTTGAAACAAGTTCCAGTTCAGTTTCATATTAATATCTCGCATTTGAGAATCCGGTCTCTGCTTCAAGTTCACATTAATTTATCTCTCCAGCTCTTCATCACAGCCATGTCTCAAAGGACTTTACAGAGAACGAGCCTAACTAGATCTGACTGATCAACAATCAATCAATCAATCAATCAGAGAACAGAACACACAAACTCAAGGAAGTTTTAGCGAGACATAACATGGTGAGAAGAGGCAAGATATCACTTCCAGGTCTCTACAGTCCGATTTCCACGTTTCCCTCTCCTAAATAAATCTTTCCACCAATAGCCAATGTTCTCTGTGGTTCCGTTAGGCCCCGCCTCCTGTCAATCATCCCAGTCAAGCCAACAGACGAACCAAAGCCAGACTCTTCCTCCAGCTACAGTCTGCAAAATGAAATGGAAATTAAAGCTTAATTTTACACAATTACGGCTTAAAATTGGTGCCCTCTTTTTCTGGAACTCGAAATATTTAGATATTGTTTGTTTCAAAATGTTCACAACTAAGAAAAAATAGCAAATATCTCATAACACAATAAAAGTTGGAAAACCATCTACAGTGATGTAAAACAATAAGGGAATGCAGGAAATTAGCAAAAAACTCCAATCACACTGAAACTGCCCTTTAACCCTCCTAAACCCAAGTCCTAACGCTAAACTCCATCTGTTTCTCTCCTGATACGACTCGATACCCGATCTGAGGTTCAGGATCAATACAACCAGGATACAATGGGATCAATAAAAGTTCAGGGACGACAAAATCTGACTGCAGAATTCTGTTAATTTCTGAGACTCAAATCTTTCTAGCGATGCCATTGGCTGCTAGAATGTAAACAACAATTTAAAAATGTCGTTACAAAGTGACAATAATATAATTTGGATGGAGAGCTTGTGAAACTGTGATGGTCAAGAGTCTCATTAGTGATTACTACAGCAGAATAACATGGAGCTGATATCACCATTCATGTTCCTGACAGCAGAATAACATGGAGCTGATATCACCATTCATGTTCCTGACACAACATATGGACTGACACATTTTTGTATCGCGATATATTGAATTTTCGATATATATCGTCCCGTCACTACTGTGACATTTGTCTTTACCTGGGTCCAGACCTTTGACTCCGCCCACTCCACCAGTTGACTGATTCTGGTCTGGCATCGTGACACGAAACAGCGGTTTCTCGGTTGAAAAACGATCGGTCCGATGAGCGCCGGGGGGGGGACTAACGATTAGCCAATCAGAGCCACGGGCGGGACTAACGCCGTCGTCAAGCTGTTGTCAAGGAGGAGTAATAACAACAATAGAGACGCTGTAGACAAGATGGACACTGCTATCCAGGCTGTTCTGAATCCATTAAAAGTCGTCGTACTTTGTTTTTACTTGGCTCCGTGTCGTCAAAGATGCTCTATACTTTCTGAACCGTCTCTGGCGTCGTCATGGTTACGCATCAGCGTCGACTTAAAATGGCGTTAGATTCAGGCGGATACGTCGGTCTCTAGTGATTGGTTAGGGAAAATCGAATCCCCCTCCCCCACGGAAATCGCTTAGAGTGGAGGCAATGTCAGACTGAAGATGGAAATGGAGTGGAACGGGTTGACAGTTCTGTCTGATATCAGGCAACATTTGTCTCTCAAAAGAATAGAAATTTAAGAGAGCACACACACACACACACACACACACACACACACACACACACACAACAGAGCCTAAAGGGAAGAGGGTTTGCTCTTTGTGATGGGATCTGACAGTCGGACCTTGGCTCTCTCTCTCTCTCTCTGTCTCTCTGTGATGAAGCGATGAAAGGATGGACGGAGGGCTGGACAGAGGGCTGGACGGACAGATGGACAGACGGAGAGATGGATGGACTGATGGAGGGAGACAACAGACCGGACAGAGGGAGAGGAGCCAGCAGTTCAGACGCCCGCCCCGGCTCTGCACAGCTGCGGCTCTGCAGGACCGTGGCCTTGCCGCTAGTGCAGCTGAGAGAGCAGTGTGTGTGTGTGTGTGTGTGTGTGTGTGTGTTTTAGCTTGAAAAGGACACCCAACACACACACACACACACAGTCTGATCACACACACAGTTGGTTTTCTTTGGTCCGAACCACAGTGGAAGAATTGACTTTGTTGTATTTTTGTATTTAGTTTGTTGAATTAGAAGCCAACCAGGGTCACATGACTCACAAGCAGCCTGTTTATTGGACAGAGTTTTCACCTGTCATCCTGCAGGTTAGAGACTAGACTTCCTGTAACTTTATCTAACATGATGGACTGGTCTGTCTCTTCTTCTGTGGTGTTCATACCAGTTCAGAACACATGAAGAAACAGCTGAATATGAGCATCAGTCCAGACTTCATTTTGTTCTGCCAGGCTTTCCGTCTCCTTCTACCCATAATCCCTTGTGTTTCGGGGTGGTTTCCTGCACTTGGTCTGGATTAACGAACCGCAGCGCAGCTCTCTTGTTGGAGGACTGAGACTCTCGTTTCCAGGCGTCTCGGTTGTTTGGTTGGATCGGTTTTGTTGTTCTCGCCAAACGAACCGAACTGAAGGAGGAAACGCTCCAGAATTCATTTGAACCGTTCCAAACACGCTCGGTGGGAACCTGTCCTCTGTTGTTTTCTTGGTTTTTAAAGCCCATTTTTTGGCAGCCATTGTCCTCCTTCATGCATCTAACCTGCACTGTAGTACGGCAGGCATTTCTTTCTTGACAGATCACAGAATCACTGATTTGGGAGTTTTATCAGGAGCGTATCTATGTTCCCAGGGTCCTATGTTCCCCAGATTTATATGGCAGATAATGGGAACATGACAAAGGGTCCTATGTTCCCAGGGTCCTATGTTTAACCCTAACTAACCATATTAAGCGAATGCAGAGCTGGGGAACATCTTTTTCAGGTTCCCATTACGTGCTATATAGAGCTGGGGAACATAGGACCCTGGGAACATAGGGCCCTGGTAACATGGGACCTTGGGAACATAGGACCTTGGGAACATAGGACCTTGGGAACATAGGACCCTGGGAACATAGGACCCTGGTAACATGGGACCTTGGGAACATAGGACCTTGGGAACATGGGACCCTGGGAACATAGGACCCTGGGAACATAGGACCTTGGGAACATAGGACCCTGGTAACATAGGACCCTGGGAACATAGGACCTTGGGAACATAGGACCCTGGTAACATAGGACCCTGGGAACATAGGACCTTGGGAACATAGGACCTTGGGAACATAGGACCCTGGGAACATAGGGCCCTGGTAACATAGGACCCTGGGAACATAGGGCCCTGGTAACATAGGACCCTGGGAACATAGGGCCCTGGTAACATAGGACCCTGGGAACATAGGACCTTGGGAACATAGGACCCTTTGTCATTATGTGCCATATAAATCTGGGGAACATAGGACCCTGGGAACATAGGACCCTGGGAACATAGGACCTTGGGAACATAGGACCCTGGGAACATAGGACCTTGGGAACATAGGACCCTTTGTCATTATGTGCCATATAAATCTGGGGAACATAGGACCCTGGGAACATAGGAATGACTCTGTTTTATCATGGAGGAAGATACACAACCCAAAACACTACCAAAGTCCAACAGACCTTTAACGGCTGCAAATCCGCCTGTTTTTAATCGATTCGTCATCATAACTGACGGATTCATCCTCAGATTCTCAGGTTGCGGCCTCCTTCTGGTCCTCAACGCGGCCGTGCCTGTGGCATATTGATTAGCGCCCCCCCCCCTAACAGTGCCTGGTATTTCCCCCTCAGTCCTTTCCACTGGTACGGTTTAATTACTGGAGGAAGCCTAGAGGCTGCAGATATTCATTACCTCACAAGACAAAAGCGCTAATTAAAAAAACAGCCGTGATTAAACACTCGTCTGATAGATATTTCACTTTTCAAAGCGATCACCCTGCGACACCCCCGGCGGCCTCTCTGGGGTCCTGCGCCTCAGGTTGAGAACCGGTGAGTTACAGGACAGTTTGGATTGTAAAACCTGTTTGACGCCAGAGAGAAAAGACATCGGGACGCAAAGACAATGTACAACTGATCCAGAAACTGACTCATGACACTGAAACTGATCTCTCTCCCTCCCTCTCTCTCCCTCCCTCTCTCTCTCTCTCTCTCTCTCTCACTCTTCCTCCCTCCTTCCCCCCAGGGGCTGAAGTGGATTTAAAGGAGGAAATCAATAAGAGACAGGAGATATCACCTGGATTCAGCTGCTCAGTCTCGTTCATGGGAGAAGTGTTTATGCTGCATTCGTGTCATATGGGGAAGATATGGGAAAATACACTTCAGATAACCTTTCGGCTGGTCGATACTGCTAGAAAATACTGTTCACTCTGCTTTCAGGCGGTAAATACTACAGAAAATACTGTTCACTCTGCTTTCAGGCGGTAAATACTACAGAAAATACTGTTCAGCTCAGCTTTCAGATGGTAAATACTACAGAAAATACTGTTCAGCTCTGCTTTCAGGCGGTAAATACTACAGAAAATACTGTTCAGCTCAGCTTTCAGATTGTAAATACTACAGAAAATACTGTTCAGCTCAGCTTTCAGACGGTAAATAGTACAGAAAATACTGTTCACTCTGCTTTCAGACGGTAAATACTACAGAAAATACTGTTCAGCTCAGCTTTCAGACGGTAAATACTACAGAAAATAGTGTTCAGCTCAGCTTTCAGATTGTAAATACTACAGAAAATACTATTCAGCTCTGCTTTCAGATGGTAAATACTACAGAAAATTCTGTTCAGCTCAGCTTTCAGACGGTAAATACTACAGAAAATACTGTTCACTCTGCTTTCAGACGGTAAATACTACAGAAAATACTGTTCAGCTCAGCTTTCAGACGGTAAATACTACAGAAAATACTGTTCAGCTCAGCTTTCAGATTGTAAATACTACAGAAAATACTGTTCACTCAGCTTTCAGACGGTAAATACTACAGAAAATACTCTTCAGCTCAGCTTTCAGACAGTAAATACTACAGAAAATACTGTTCAGCTCAGCTTTCAGACGGTAAATACTACAGAAAATACTGTTCACTCTGCTTTCAGACAGTAAATACTACAGAAAATACTGTTCAGCTCAGCTTTCAGACGGTAAATACTACAGAAAATACTGTTCAGCTCAGCTTTCAGACAGTAAATACTACAGAAAATACTGTTCACTCTGCTTTCAGACAGTAAATACTACAGAAAATACTGTTCAGCTCAGCTTTCAGATGGTAAATACTACAGAAAATAATGTTCAGCTCAGCTTTCAGGCGGTAAATACTACAGAAAATACTGTTCAGCTCTGCTTTCAGACGGTAAATACTACAGAAAATACTGTTCAGCTCAGCCTTCAGACGGTAAATACTACAGAAAATACTGTTCAGCTCAGCTTTCAGATTGTAAATACTACAGAAAATACTGTTCAGCTCAGCTTTCAGATTGTAAATACTACAGAAAATACTGTTCAGCTCAGCTTTCAGACGGTAAATACTATAGAAAATACTGTTCAGCTCAGCTTTCAGACGGTAAATACTATAGAAAATACTGTTCAGCTCAGCTTTCAGATTGTAAATACTACAGAAAATACTGTTCAGCTCAGCTTTCAGACGGTAAATACTACAGAAAATACTGTTCAGCTCTGCTTTCAGACGGTAAATACTATAGAAAATACTGTTCAGCTCAGCTTTCAGACGGTAAATACTATAGAAAATACTGTTCAGCTCAGCTTTCAGATTGTAAATACTACAGAAAATACTGTTCAGCTCAGCTTTCAGACGGTAAATACTACAGAAAATACTGCTCAGCTCTGCTTTCAGACGGTAAATACTACTTGGGAATTTGATGTTTGGTAATGAACCCCAATTTATCCGCCTTCCTGAATTCTGACGCTGTTCGTGAGTGAGGAGCGCCGTTACCAATAGTTTCACTACAGGTGAACAATGATTTATTTGCAAGTCAAAGTAAAGGGGTCGATGCCTTTTTGGTGAATTGCTTTGTGTGACTGCCAACGGAGACGTGTAAACACAACGCTGTGGGTCCCAGTCCGGACCAGGACCTTTGTCACATGTCATCTCTCTCTCTCTCCCAGTCTTCTACTGTAAAGGTCCCACATGGTGTAAAGCAGGACTCCCCTCTCCTCTGTGACTCTAAAGGAGTTGGATGGTCTATCTGAACATGGTGAAAGTATCAAAACTAAATCCACACAATCCATATTAGAAAAGCGAGCCTCTAAACGAGCCGTTTGGACTTCCGTAACTTTGTGGCGTCACAAAGGTTCGCTCATTATCATTTTTGTAAGAAATAATAGACTAACAAAGTGTTTTTTTCAAAGCGGTTGAGCGGTTGTCGTTGTTTATTACCGGAGAGTTTTCCCTACCTGTAGCCGCCGGGCCGCGGCGTCTCACGTTTCACTCTGGAAGCGGTTAGCCGATCGGAACGGAGGGGGTCGTTAATATTAATGAGCCTTAAAGACACTGAGACAGAAACGGCCTGTTCTTGGTAAGGCTCAGAGAGATGCTGGAAAATGAACGTGGAGAAATGGATTGAGAGTGTTTTTGGTTCATGACACCACACACACAGCTTTGAATGGACAGAAAGACACAAAATAAAACTCTGGAGAGAATATGGGAGCTTTAAAAACTGTCTAATAAAGGCAAAAATGTTTCATGTTAAGTCAAAATGGACCGTCAGATGACCAAGAATATCCATTTGGATCGAAACGTAATGTTTTTCATTTGATTAACTATTCTGGTTTAGATATTTTTTTCTTACTGAGAGAGTGTTGCACTTAGAAATCCCTCAATGCAGTTTAATTTAAAGCAGCTTCAGCACAACTCCGCTCTCTCCTCCGTCCTTTGGAGAGAGGAAACGCCTCGATGTGAGTTCTGTACTGTAGAGACCGCCGTGAAACACCAACGAAGCCGATTTCCTGAACCGTAACTTTAAAAAAAAAAATCCCATGCTAAAAAGCTGCGTAGAGGGAGGGAGGGAGGCGGCTCCGCTCGTTCATCATTACGGCTCCGCAGAGGACATTTTAATTACCTTCACATCTAGAAAGAGAGAGAGGGGCAGAAAACAATCCAGAATTACAGCTGGAGAGAGACGGAGAGAAGAGCTGAGAGTGAGAGAGAGAGAGAGAGAGAGAGAGAGAGAGAGAGAGAGAGAGATGGAAACAGAGAAGAAGAATAAACAACAGAGGAAAAGAGAGAGAGAGAGAGAGAGAGAGAGAGAGAGAGAGATCAAGGTCTGTGTTTGTGAGGAGGGATAATTGAGCCTTTTCATCCGCATCGCCAATGACAGGTGTGACATTTAGCTTTAGAGGACACACTCTTCCCTGCTGTGTGTGTGAGTGTACGAGTGTGTGTGACTGTGTGTGTGTATTTGTGGATGAGCGGTTTCCCTCACTATTGAATATCCATAAAACACACACACACACACACACACACACACACACACACACCTGCTCTAACCTTTTACAGCCTGGTAACTAATGGGCAGGAAACAGAGAGGGAGGGGAAATGCAGAACACAGAAGCCGGTCTGTGGTACTGGACTTGTGAGGACTGTCACTGACTCCACTCATTCCCCAACATCTAACCTGAACCTCATCCGACCTTACAGCTGTGTTAGGGGAGATCTTCATGACCGATGGAGTCTTTAAGTCTTTGGAAAGAAGCCGCTTCTCTGAAGACGAGGCTGGAAAAATGACAAACCCAAAATAAAAAGCTCACTGTTCTTGAATCCTTGTGACTAGAGGCAGAACCTCGGTCTTTCCTGAAAGGGGAGACTTGGGAGTTTGTTCTCCAAGTGTCAGAAATATTCCATTACTGTATTACTGAAACGAGTAAGGTGTGAGTATAAGGCGTAAGGCAAAAAGTCAGTCACATTGCTTGATTTCTGAGTTATGAAGTCCTTCAAGCTTTCCAAAATTCAACCCAATTCAACCCTAACCCCAAACCTGATCCTAGACCTAAACCTAAAGGTAAAATATCCCCTTAAAAGGTGCACTAAGTAAGATTTTTGTGGATCAATACCAACAACTCATCGAATACTTGGTCAGATGCTGAGATTTCTCGCTTTCAAAACTCACTTCCCGACCCAGACTGGAAACTACACTTTGAATGAGCAGCCGGTGTCAAGAAAGCAAAACGTCAACAACCAGGTTTATTAATCCAGTATTCAGCATGGTGATATATCACCTTCACAAGGTTTCTGTTGGATCTCTACTCTGATTAGCTGGCTTTCTCATTTTACTGTGACTTTTGTATTTTTGTCCATTACAGGCTACCATAAGTTGTGCCAGAGAAGTGTTGATGTTGTTCTGCTTCCTTGGTCACTGAGATACGAAATGATATGATATGATATGATATGATATGATATGATATGATATGATACTTTAAGATACAATAAGATATGATAAGATAAGATACTTTAAGATAATATATGATACAATAAGATATACTTTATTGGGGAAATTTGTCTTGGGGCTACAAAAGTGCTGTTTCTCAGGCAAGTCCTCATAAAAATAAAAAAAATAAAACTTACAGTATAATATAATATAATGTACATACAGAACTTATAACACACACACACACACACACACACACTCACACACACACCTGAGTATACCACTGAACATCACACACACCTTGTGTCACACACAGCTGACTAGTGACAACAAATACACATCTAGTGACAGCGAGACTAGATTTTATTCATTGTTTCTATCTTCGGAAAGCCATGTGGTCCTTATAAGTGTAGAACCACACACACACACACACACACACACACACACACACAAGCTCACGTTTCTGAAGATCTGATCTGAGCGCATCAACAGGTCCGACCCGACCTGATCCTGATGACGCCGCTGTAGAGTTTAACTGCCCTGTGATCAGAACCTGGGGCTGGTGTGTGGAGAGTGTGAAAACGCTGATGAAGCTTCCGGAACGTTCCTCTCCTGCCGAGGTTGTTATGCAAATGAAGCCGATCAAATAGTTCCCACAACCGACTTTACAACCGCCGCCGTCACAGAGCAGAGGAAGCCTCCGCATGAATAAAACACATATAGGCTTCCTGCACATTTCCACGTTCCATATATTCTTTTTTTTTTATTATTTTACAGCGCTTTTACTTTTTTTTATTATTAAATTTGAATATTTGGGTCGGTGTTCAGTGTGATGTATGTGGAGATCTTTCTGTCAGCTGAATATTTCTCCTCACTACAGCCAGGAGAGTAAAACACACCTAAACTCTAAATTTACCAACTTTATTATTTGTGGAATGGAGTTTACTACGTTTTTAGGCTGACATGAGTCATTAGGACATAAATTCATGGTATACACAGCAAAAATCTTAACAAGTCATAAGTCTAATATTGAGTTCTATAATCCAAATTTTCTTAAAACAAGTGCAAATATCTACCAATGGTGTTAGATCATTTCACATGACCTCATTTCCCCACAGAGATCAATAAAGTTTCTTCTTAATTAAAAGATTAATTCTCACGCAGACACAGATATGAGAGTTTAAAAGGAAGGTCAACTCAAAATTAAGTTTATATATTTAGGTTTCTGGTCATTTTTTTTTGTTTGACACGTCGGATAACAACACATCATCATTATATCACGGATGGAAGTGGTTTCCATGGAAACTGGGTGTCTGATGTCATCTGACCTTTGACCCCGATGACAGAATATCAGAAAAATGACAGGTTCAACATCCAATATTACGTTATTTTAACACTTAACTCTCATTCAACCCAAATCTACAGGAAGACTGTCACCAAGGTCAAGATCATGAGACGCTTGTTGTGTTGTTTTTGTTTCATCTCATTTGCACAAATTAGTTTTCTGAAACTTATTTTGTGTTTTAACAATTTAATAATTAAATCACTTTGCTTCTATGCTTCATCACTATGGAAATAAACTAAAGGTGTGCAGCAACTGATAATGGAAAAACTGCAACATAATATAATCTGTCAAAACGTGATTTATGTTAAAAAAAAAAAAAAAATTCCCAGGTGACGCTGTGACATCACATTATTATCAAAGTTTACTGAAAAGTTTTACAGACTAGATGTGAACAGTTTCCACATCAATTTCTACAACTTCTTTCAGAGGTGCTCGAGTCCCAAGTCAGTCTCCGGTCTTGAGGCACAAGTCAAGTCCCAAGTCTAAATGTAGATTACCAAGTCAAGTCCAAGTCAAGTCCATGTCATTAAAGTCAAGTCCCAAGTCTAAATGTAGAACAGCAAGTCAAGTCAGAACAAATCAAGAGTCCAGTATCAATTTAATATCTTAAAGAAAACTAAATATCTAGGACTTTTCAATGCAATATGGTTTTAATAGGATAAAAACTTGGTAAGAGCATCATGAGTTTGATTTCTAGAATCAGTTTAAACTTCAATAAATTCAATCATTCCATACAAATTCAGAAAACAGAATTTAAATTCAGTCGTCTGCTGGAACAAATCTCATCACTTTCAATCTGAGTCATTTACACAAACACAAGATCTCAAGTCAAGACTTTAGAAACCTTTTCAAGTCATCAGAGTACAAGTCAGAGTCAAGTCCCAAGTCACCAGAACCCAAGTCAAGTCAAGTCTCAAGTCTTCTCTTCATGCATCAAGTCAAGTCTCAAGCTATTAAAACTGTGACTCGAGTCCCCGCCTCTGACTTCTTTCATTTTGAGAAAACAGAGAACTGAATGCTTTTGAAACAACAAAATTCACAATTCAATGAGGAGTGACACACACACACACACACACACACACACACAGACACACACACACACACACACACACACACACACACACACACACACACACAGCCTCCCTCTCCTCCGGGCCGGCGGTGTGTCTGGCGGGTCTCGGGCTCAGCTGTGGCGGCCTGTGGCGATCCGCATGTCGTTCAGAACGAGCCTGTCCTATAAGTCAGATCTGGGAAGCTGACACAGTTTGTCCCTCCTCTGACCCCGTAGTGAGCGTGTGGAGGACGATAACGACGATCCTTACTGACACGTTACAGTCGAGGCGTTCAGCTGCCGCTCGTCTCTTCGTGTCTTTGACCGGACAAACTGCTGCTCTTCAGCTGCTGGAGAATCATTTGGCTGATTTACTGGAAGAATTTTTACTTTTACCAAACTGGTAACACTTTACAATAAGAGTACATTAATTAAGGGTTAGTTAATGTTTAATAAGCATTAAATTAATGCTTATTAAGCATTAACTAATGTGTCTGGTAATCATTTACTAATGGTGTTCATGTTAACTAAGGTATTCATTTCTACATTATTTAATAGTCATCTTTATAAACTATTAAATAATGTATAAATTAATACCTTAGTTAACATGAACACCATTAGTAAATTACACATTAGTTAACTGTTAATTAAGGATTAGTTAATGCTTATTAACCATTAACTAACCCTTATTAAGCATTAACTAACCCTTAACTTAGTGACCCTTATTGTAAAGTGTTTACCATTAAACTTAATAATAATTCAGCACTTAGCCTTCTTCACAGTTTTTACAAAATGAATGAAAGCAGATCTTAAAACTCCAATAGGAACGAGACACACGGATGAGTCAGCTGCAAAAGGTGAAGCTGTACATCCTACCTATCAATTTCAAATAAAAGCTCTAAACAGCAAGTTGTAAAAACTACAAACTAAAACATACAATCCCAAAAAACATTTAATAAAGACTCCATAAAATGAACTCTCATTCCTTGCCCTTTCCTGGAGATCTGGGGATCTTCCATGGTGACATCATGCTGCACCAGGAGACGGGAATATAAATTTCTAACCAATGAAACATCACAGATTTTGGAGCAGTCCCGCCCCCTCCACCTCTCCCATCCAATCAAACCGTCTTTCTCTCCCTGACTCATATATCCATTGGTTTATATTCCATTTTCCACTGGTTCCCTCCTTCCTTTTCTCTGCCTCTCTCCAACTTTCTCTCTTTCTTCGTCCCTGTTTTTCTTTATTCTTCTTCTTTCCTTTATTTCCCTCTGTCCTTCCTTCCTTTCTGCCTTTCTCCTCACTTCTCTCTTCTCTCTCTCTACATTCTTCTCTCTCTACATTTGTTTATTTTTGACTTTTTATCTCTCAGCCTTTTCTCTTTCTGACTTTCTCTGTCTTTCTTCCTTTCCTTCTTCCCTCTCTTTTTTAATTTCCTTCCTTCCTTCCTCATGACTCATATTCCATTGGTTTAGACATCTTGTTTCAACACAAAATGCATCAAATCAAGGAAGCAAAGACGCCGTTTCATAGGGTTTTTTAAATTTATTAAATACTTAAATTAATGACCATAAAAAACCTCTTTAATATTAAAATCCTCATTCATGCCTCTTGGATACAAACTGCTTAGGTTATAAATCCAAAAAGCCTCATTGCGCTTCTTGAGGAAATCAATATCTCCTGCTCTCATTCCCAAACTGCCAATAAAAGAAAAGTCTCTAGATTAGGAAACGCATATTAACTATTCAAAAGTTGCTTATTAACATGCATATTAGTAGTGTATTGGTTCATTATTAGTCATTACAAACCACTTATTAGCACCTTATTCTGCTATAATAACTATAATTAGTGTTTATATCAGTCAGTAAGGAAGTTGTTGTACATGAATTGGGGTGTTAGTCTGCTTTGCTGAGTTTGGGGCTTATATAGTGCTAGTGTTACATATTATTGAGGGAAATTATTAAGCTATTGACGAAAAACCCATATTTAATAGAATATTAATTCATATTAAATGCAAACTCTGTATCGTCTTTTAAATCACTGTTAAAAACCCACTTGTTTAAAATTGCTTTTCGGTGATTTCATTATATTTTATGGCATTTTAGTTCATTTTACTCTATTTGTGTTTTTATAATGTGATTAGTTTTTATGGCTTTTAGTTTGTTTTATTCTCTTTGCATTTGTAATGTCTGTTTTTATTGTAAAGCACTTTGTAACTGTGTTTTGAAAAGTGCTATATAAATAAAGTTGTTATTATTATTATTATAATTATTAGAGTTAACATGTGTTCCCTAATCTCAAGTGTTACCGAAAAGTCAGATATGGAGTGTTCAGCCTCCATATTGTTCTCTGCTGCGGGGATCAAACCTGTGACCTTTCAGTTACAGGCCGCCTTGTGGAAAAGCCTCTGACTTCCAGGCTTTTATCGGCCGTGTGACATTTCAGTCAAAGGACGTTTCATGAAAAACAAAACGCTCGGCCGGCGTTTGAACTCCGCCCACGAGCGACGGATCCGGTCCCATGAGAAAAGACAAGAGACAAAAAGCTTTCTGTCCCCTCCGTGACCCTGTAGGAAGCGTCTCCGCGAGGCCGCGTCCCCCTCCGGCTGCGTGTGTGAGGATGGAGGCCTGTGTCTGAGGAGGATGAGGAGGATGAGGAGGATTTAGAGAGTGGATCTACTGTACGTGGACTCTGTTTGACTCCGGCTTCCTCTGTGTGGAGAAGCTTTACAGGAGTCCGGGGGGAGCGGCAGGCTGTGGATTTATACTGTAAGAGTCCAGCAGAGAGACCGCTTCTGACATTTTACAGTTTACGGTTTCAGTGCGTTTGGCGTCAGAGAAGGAGACTCACTTTCTGTCTGCGGGCCACAACAGCTGTAAAATCCTCAAACTCACCAGCCGCTTCACTGCTTTACCAGCCAACTAGATTTTTTAGAATAGAATAGGAGATACATACGGTGGCCCAGAGAGACAATCAGCACTACATAAACTACATACATGTGACGCCACAGCAAAGGAACATGCTAGTTTAGTTTAGTTTACTTTACTGGGTTTATTTATATCAGGGACCTTGTACAAAATACATTAATCTCAAACAAAGAGAGAAGATGCTTTGTACCAGATTTAGCTGCTAGCTAATTTCCATCTGTAGTCCCTGGGCAGGTGAACAGAAACAATAAAACACAGAGCAAAAACCTATCATCTGTACTACAAATGGACCAACAACCTATTGACATCCTCGCAGGCATGGGCAGAAACACACACACACACACACACACACACACACACACACACACACACAAAAATAGCGCATTTCATGGGAAAAAACACAAAGCAGAATACAAACATCAAAGCGCTACATGCATATATCCAAAGATATAAAAACAAGTCGTCAAACAACTACATTAACCAAACACACAACATAAACAACAACACAATGGAACAAAGGAACACTACATTATCTTCGCTTCCCAGTGTTTTATTTTGTGTCTTTCTGTCCATTCAAAGCTGTGTGTGTGGTGTCATGAACCAAAAACACTCTCAATCCATTTCTCCACGTTTCATTTTCCAGCATCTCTCTGAGCCTTACCAAGAACAGGCCGTTTCTGTCTCCGTGTCTTTAAGGCTCATTAATATTAACGACCCCCTCTGTTCTGATTGGCTAACCGTTTCAATGAAGTGAAACGTGAGACTCCGCGGCCCGGCGGCTACAGGTAGGGAAAACTCTCCGGTAAATAAACAATGACAACCGCTCAACCGCTTTGAAAAAAACACTTTGTTAGTCTGTTATTTCTTACAAAAATGATAATGAGCGAACCTTTGTGACGCCACAAAGTTACAGAAGTCCAAACGGCTCGTTTAGAGGCTCGCTGCACTAATATGGATTGTATGGATTTAGTTTTGATACTTTCACCATGTTTAGATAGACCATCCAACTCCTTTATCACCACAGAGGAGAGGGGAGTCCTGCTTTACATGATATGGGACCTTAAACCAAGTTGTTTTAGCTTCCTAAACTGAACCGTTAGTCAACCTTTAGCTGAAATTAATGTTCTCCAGTTGTCCAATTAATGTTTTTGTCACAGAATCCAGTTTGTGGTGGAGGAATATAATTGTCACATAATTCGTGTCCACAGCACTTGCTCATTTCACCACTTTTTTATCAGTCGAGGAACATGCAGCTGTATTCGGTGGCAGCAGATGATGCTCGATGCCCTTTTCAGAGCAGACATCACACTCCGGCTCGCTCACAGAGGCTCCTTCCACTCTGTCCTTCTCCAACTCCCACAATGCCTTCTTCTTCTTCTTCTTCTTCTTAAGTTGCACACTCCCTCCTAACCTTTATTTATGCAGGAGCGGTTTCTGCTGAGCGTGCAGACCTCGGGGATTCCTGACGAAGGTCACTGCAGCCGAAACAAATTGGGTTTTAATATTAAAGCTTTGTCGATTGAGAGTAGAGAGTAGCTGGATTTTTTTTTTTTTTTTTTTGGATTCCTACACCTGAAAGAGCAGATCGACATGAAATCACAAATGGCAGAAAATCATTGCTGCTCTGCTCTCTTTGGGTTGAAACTTTCCAGCGTGTTGCACTTCTGGCCACGCCCCCATCAGTGATGTCACAGCAGGTGTTTTGCATCAGCTGTCAAAGGCAAAGCACCTGCTTTAACATCAGTGATTGGAACCCAAATATAGGAAATATAGAAGTAAACTGGCAGCCTTCTCCTCCGCTGTCGATGTCTTCCTCCAGTTTGAAAAATAAATAGTGCGTCCAAAACTCATCAAGCTTATTTTAGGATTTTTTTGTGTGAACTCATCTCACTGCTCTGGCAGATCATTTCACCGGTTTCAACAAATGAGACTTTTTTTCAGGAGAATGTAACTTGTGTCAGGACATTTTCTTGGTAAAAGTGAAATTGATTTTCTTCCTCATTGTTTTATGATGATTTCTTGAAAGAAGAAGTCATATTGACATGAATCAAGTGAAATTTACTGAAAGCAGCAGATTATCTGCCAGTGCAGTGAGAGAATTTGACTAAAAATATCATGAAAGAAGCTGATAGGTCTGGAGACAAGAGAACATCACTGGACAGCTTTCCATTGTTTGCAGTGTATAATTATTATTGGTTGTTCAGTCTGGAGTCACAATTTGAATTGAAAGTCTTGACTTGCTGCATGAAGAGAAGACTTGAGACTTGACTTGACTTGGGTTCTGGTGACTTGGGACTTGACTCTGACTTGTACTCTGATGACTTGAAAAGGTTTCTAAAGTCTTGACTTGAGATCTTGTGTTTGTGTAAATGACTTAGATTGAAAGTGATGAGATTTGTTCCAGCAGACGACTGAATTTAAATTCTGTTTTCTGAATTTGTATGGAATGATTGAATTTATTGAAGTTGAAACTGATTATAGAAATCAAACTCATGATGCTCTTACCAAGTTTTTATCCTATTAAAACCATATTGCATTGAAAAGTCCTAGATATTTAGTTTTCTTTAAGATATTAAATTGATACTGGACTCTTGATTTGTTCTGACTTGACTTGCTGTTCTACATTTAGACTTGAGACTTGTTCCTCAAGACTTGACAACAAAGTTGACTTGGTCACACCTCTGCCTTATACTTTTTGACCAATAGCTTCATTATTTTCTATATCTGTATTAACATAATAATGAATATTCAACACTATAAATCTCTGTGTAATCAGTTCCTTGGCTCCCAGTTTTCAGCTCTCCCTCTCTGACCTTCTGCAAAGTTCTTCATGTCTCTGCACCGATGCCACGAGACAATATCCTGTAACCTCTCTGTACCTGGTGAATAAAGTGACACGGCACACGGTCACATGGTCACACGGTCACATGGTCCAGCCTGACCCGGCTCTGGGCTCAGCCGGCCGAGCGTCACGCCGCCATTGTTCCTCTCCGGCTGCCTCAGCACCGGTCGATACGCCACGCGCTCTCAGCTGATAAAAGCAGAGCTATAGAGCTGCTATTTCTGTCAGCAGGGCCACCGCCATGCGCTCAACACACACACACACACACACACACACACACACACACACACAGAGAGAGAGTGCTGCTGCCCTTTAGAACAGAACAATCGCCAGCCACAGAGACGGAAATGTGAGATGGAGCTGGAGGAGGGAGAGCATTGTGTGTGAATGTGAAACACAGCCAGGAAGAGGAATGGAGAGAGAAGCAGGGTTAGAAAGAGAAGAAGGGGAAAGAGAGAAGAGGTGAAGATATGAAGAGAGAGAGAGAGAAGCAGGGTTAGAAAGAGAGAAGGGGTGAAGATATGAAGAGAGAGAGAGAAGCAGGGTTAGAAAGAGAGAAGGGGTGAAGATATGAAGAGAGAGAGAGGAAGGTGTGAAGAGAGAGAGAAGCATGGCTAGAAAGAGAGAAGAGGTGAAGAAGAGAGAGATAAGCAGGGTTAGAAAGAGAGAAAAAGAAAGAGAGGAGGTGAAGATATGAAGAGAGAGAAAGAAGCAGGGTTAGAAAGAGAGAAGAGGAAAGAGAGAAGAGGTGAAGATATGAAGAGAGAGAGGGAGAGAGGAGAGAGGAAGATATGAAGAGAGAGAGGGAGAGAGAGAGAGAGGAGAGAGGAAGATATGAAGAGAGAGAGAGAGAGAGATAAGCAGGGTTAGAAAGAGAGAAGAGGAGAAGACATGAAGAGAGAGAGAGGGAGAGAGAGAGAGAGGAGAGAGAGGAAGATATGAAGAGAGAGAGAGAGAGATAAGCAGGGTTAGAAAGAGAGAAGAGGAGAAGAAGAGAGAGATAAGCAGGGTTAGAGAGAGAGAGAGAGGAGAGAGGAAGATATGAAGAGAGAGAGAGAGAGAAGCAGGGTTAGAAAGAGAGAAGAGGATAGGAAGAGAGAGATAAGCAGGGTTAGAGAGAGAGAGAGAGAGAAGGGTGAAGGTATGAAGAGTGAGAGAGATGCAGGGTTAGAACGAGAGAAGAGGTAAAGACATGAAGAGAGAGAGAGAGAGAGAGAGAGAAGCAGGGAAGAAAGAGAAGAGGTGATGAAGAGAGAGAGAGAAGCAGGGTTAGAGAGAGATGAAGATATGAAGAGAGAGAGAGAGAGGAGAGGAAGATATGAAGAGAGAGAGAGAGAGGAGAGGAAGATATGAAGAGAGAGAGAGATGCAGGGTTAGAAAGAGAGAAGAGGTAAGGACATGGAGAGAGAGAGAGAGAGAGAGAGAGAGAGAGAGAGGGAGAGAGAGAGAGAGAGAGAGAGCAGAAACCCAGGAGGCTGGTTGGCAGACCGGAGATGAAACGATGTGAGCAGGAAACTGACTTACAGCAGCGGGGGGGAAATCCCAAACTTCCACACACATTTCCTCTGGTATCACTTCATTTAGAAAACTATCACAGGAAAAAAAAAACCCATACCTCCTCTCACTGCTCAGTATCTCAAAGGCAGATTCATTATTCTGGTCATTCCTACAGTCCACACCTCCTCTGGCCATCACTCACTCCAGTTTGCCTCCTAGTGACTGGATGAGCTTCAGAAGATGCTGAAACTCCACTCCTTCACTCCCTTCCCCTCCTTTATTAACTCATTACAAGGGTTAGTTTCTGATCACTGCACCTGCTTTTGAATTTGCTTCTTCTGGTCCATAGTACATAGATTTTTGTTGTTGTATATTGTGATGTCTTAAATTTGACTGATGTTGTTATGTACTTGCTGTATTTATGTGTTGATGTCTTGCACCAACTTGCCTTCTGTTTCTGCCTCTTGGCCAGGTCGTTATGGTCGTCACTGTAAATGAGAATTGGTTCTCAATTGATTTATCTGGTTAAATAAAGGTAAAAAAAAACAAAAAAATCCACTATTTTGCAGCCAGCTACGTTTCAGGAACCGAATAGAAACTCTGAATGAGGTTTGGTTACATGGAGACTGACACCAGCTGCTTTACATCGTTTTACCATCCAACCAGATGTCTGGAACAGGATGACAAATGATTGTTATCTGTCAGAGGTGGGGACTCGAGTCACATGACTTGGACATGGGTCACATGACTTGGATTCAAGTCACATGACCTGGACTCGAGTCATGTGGCTTGGATTTGACTTGGTAATCTACATTTAGATTTGGGACTTGACTTGAGACTCCAGCCAAGTTGACTTGGTCACACCTCTGTTATCTGTTGAGTAGACTGACTAACCATCCAGTCACCAGTCCACTAGGTTTTCAGAACAGGACTCCACATTATGGCTGGTCACCTGCCAAAATAGCTACTAGATTAGATTAGATTAGATTCGCCTTTATTGTCTCCCTTAGGAGAAATTTGTCTTGGGCGTTCGAGAGATCCCAGCAGCACACAGCCTCTCCATATACACACAATATATCTGTATACATGTACAATCAAACTACAGTTAACATTCAGACACACACCCACACTTCATCTTACTGTTCAGTAGTTTGAAAGATAGTGGAATTACAGTAGATGTACTGTATATATACAGTATATACAGTAGATATACTGTATATCTACTGCAGATATACAGTATATTAGAAATTCAGCTATATTAGAAATTCAGCAGCTTTTGATGGCAGCAGTTCCCCAGTCTTTATGTGAAGACGAAATGGGATGAAATACCCAAAAGGCGGTGATCACTTTGACAAGTTAATTTAGAAGTGGCTGTGTATATTGTAGCTATATGTCCTCCAGGTGAACAGACTGTAGGTTCAACTCAATTCGGCTTCAGAGTACAAAGTGCTGCTGCAGAACCAGGGGCCGGATTCACCAAGGTGTTCTTAAGATAGATCTTAAGAAATTACATAAGAGGAAATTTTAGGAAGTTCTTAAGAAGGCTCTTAAGTGCAATTCCTCAATATTTTCTTAGTAACAGTCTCATTTCTTACGAATTTCTTAAATTTTCCTACTTAAGAACTTCTCAAAATAGGGCCTGAATTAATTCTGGTTAATAAACTTTAGGCTTACTGCCATTGAGGCTAGGAGACAAGGCTAGGAGGCTAGGAGACAAGGCTAGGAGGCTAGGAGGCAACCCAAAGTGCTTCCATCTACAAAACAATTGGGGAAAAACCTATTTAGAGCAACTAGAGCAAAGATTGAAACATTGGTTGCTGTTGGTAACTGTAAAATTTGCAGCTTATTTCCAACAGACATGAGACAGAGGCCTACCTGGCCCTACACCAAATAAAGCTTTACAATAAATGTTCATCTTAATGTTAGGTGTAGGGGAACCTATGAAGACTTTGAACTATAACCTACTTGTCTAAAATGTGTTTAAATATATGATATTAGAGGCTTACCTTTTCACTGTAGGAGTTTTAAGACAGGTGAAGGGCCGTCTTAAAGTTAAGAAAAAAATCAAGAACAAATTTGACAACTTTCATTTCAAGAATACCATTTATTCCTAAGTTTTTTCTTAGGAAGAAACATAAGAAGAAAGTTAAGAAAATATATAAGAACTGTTTTTCAGAATAGCATTTTTTCCAATTTTTTTTTCTAAAGACTAAAGTTAAGAAAAAAGTGGCACTTGAGAAGATTTTTTTCTTAAGAGTGTTTTGTGAATCCGGCCCTTGAGCGGCTGCTTGCCAGTCGGAGCAGGAACACTCCGTGTGATTTCAAAGCCCTCGGGCTAAAGAGCAGCTTGTAGTAATGAAGATGATGATGGGCTGGTAATAACTAATGTATCTCTCTCTCTCACACACACACACACACACACACACACCCACACACACACACACACACACACACACACCAGACTGACCAAGCGTATCCATTGGATGTGTGTTTTAAAAGATGATCAATAAAAACAAAGCAAGAAGGCGGCTTTTGCTTTTTAAATTTCGAAGCCATTTTCAGCCCGATTCAAAACATTCTTATCTTTTCATGGCAAACCTGAGGCTCTTTATTGATCTGTTTGTTGCCTCCCAAACACACACACACACACACACACACACACACACACACACACACGCACACACACACACACACACACACACTGGCCTGCACTGTGTTTGGATCTGAGATGAGTGGATGCGTTCGTTTCTTTGTGGACTAATTTCCCAGGATGTGTGACCAGATGTAGTTGGAGGAGGATAAAGAGAGAGAGAGAGAGAGAGAGAGAGCGAGAGAGAGAGAAAGAGAGAGAGAGAGAGAGAGAGGGAGAGAGAGAGAGATTGTGTCTCAGAAAGGGAAATTGGATAATTCAGAAACACTGTTTTACATTATGTTATGACATTTTGAAAATGAATAAATGCATGAAGTGAGAAGAACAGATCTGATCTCTCCTCCTCCTCTCCGTTCCTCTGCTCGGTTTTAATCCTTTTCCTCCTCCTCCTCCTCTCCTCCCTCTTATCCTCATCTCTCCATCCTCTGATCTTTCTACTCTCATCCCCTCGCCTCCATCTTTACCTCCTCTCTCCGACTATTCCTCTCCTCTTTCTTCTTCTCTAATCTTTTTATTCTCCTCACCTTCATCTCCTCTTCCCCTGCCTTCTCTCTCATCCCTTCCTTCTCCAATCTGTCTTCCCAAACTCCATTCATCTCTTCTTTCCATCCTCCTCTCCTCCATCTTCTCCTCTCCTCGCTCCCTTCTTCACCTCCCCTCCCCAAGCCTCTTCTTTCTCCGATCTTTCTACTCTCCTCCATCTTCTCATCTTCTTGCTCCCGTCTTCCTCTCCTCTCCCTTCCCTTCTTCTTGTCTCACCATCCTTTCTCCGACTCCATCCCTCTTCCCACCTTCCATTCCTTCCCTCCCAAATCTTCCCATCCTCTTCTCCTTCATCTTCTCTCTCTCCTTACTCCCTTCTTCCCCACCTCTCCTCAAGCTCCTCCCTTCTCCGATCTTTCTCCTCTCCTCCATCTTCTCATCTTCTTGCTCCTGTCTTGCTCCCTCACCTTCTTCTTGTCTTTCTGTTCTCTTTACCTCCATCTTCTCCTCGCCCCAGCCTCCCCATCCTTTCTTCAACTCCATCCCTCTCTTCCATTCCTTTCCTCCCAAATCTTCCCACCTTCCTCTCCTTCATCTTCTCCTCTCCTTGCTCCCATCTTCCCCTCCTCTCCCTAAGCTCATTTTTTCTCTAATCTTTCTCTTCTCTCCTCCATCTTCTCCTCTCCCTGTCCTTTCTCCTACTCTATCCCTCTTCCTTCCCTTCCTTTCCTCTCTTTATATTCTCCTCTTCTCCTTACTCCCTTCTTCCCCACCCCTCCCAAAACTCGTTTTTCTGTTCTCCTCACCTCCATCTTCTCCTCTCCTTGACCCAGCCTCTCCATCCTCTCTTCAACTCCATCCCTCTCTTCCATTCCTTTCCTCCCAAATCTTCCCACCTTCCTCTCCTCCATCTTCTCTCCTTGCTCCCATCTTCCCCTCCTCTCCCTAAGCTCCTTCTTTCTCTAATCTCTCTATTATCTCCTCCATCTCCTCCACTTCTTGCCTCTGCTTTCTCCTCTTCTCCCCCAACTTCATTCCTCTCCTCTCCTCTCCTCTCTCATATTTCCTTTCATATTTCATTATATTTTCTCCACAATCTCTTTCTCACAATCTCCATCTTCTCCCCTTGCCCCGGCCTCTCCATCCTTTCACCATCTCCATCCTTCTCCTTTCCTTCCCTTCCATCCTCATCCTCCTCTCCTTACTCCCTTCCTCCCCACCTCTCCCCGAGATCCTTCCTTCTCTAATCTCTCTAATCTCTCCTCCATCTTCTCCTCTCCTTGCTCCCATCTTCCCCTCCTCTCCCCAAGCTCCTTCTTTCTCTAATCGCTCTATTCTCTCCTCCATCTTCTCCTCTCCTTGCCCCAGCCTCCCTGTCCTTTCTCCTACTCTATCCCTCTTCCTTCCCTTTCCTTTCCTCTCATCTTTATATTCTCCTCTTCTCCTTTTACTCCCTTCTTCCCCACTCCTCCCCAAACTCGTTTTTCTGTTCTCCTCACCTCCATCTTCTCCTCCCCTTGCCCCAGCCTCTCCATCCTTCTCCCTTCCATCGTCCTCTCCTCCATCCTCATCCTCCTCTCCTTACTCCCTTCTTCCTCACCTCTCCCTGAGATCCTTCCTTCTCTAATCTCTCTATTCTCTCCTCCATCTCCTCCACTTCTTGCCTCTGCTTTCTCCTCTTCTCCCCCAACTCCATTCCTCTCCTCTCCTTCTCCCCTTGCCCCGGCCTCTCCATCCTTTCGCCATCTCCATCCTTCTCCTTTCCTTCCCTTCCATCCTCATCCTCCTCTCCTTACTCCCTTCTTCCCCACCTCTCCCTAAGCTCCTTCTTTCTCTAATCTCTCTATTATCTCCTCCATCTCCTCCACTTCTTGCCTCTGCTTTCTCCTCTTCTCCCCCAACTTCATTCCTCTCCTCTCCTCTCCTCTCTCATATTTCCTTTCATATTTCATTATATTTTCTCCACAATCTCTTTCTCACAATCTCCATCTTCTCCCCTTGCCCCGGCCTCTCCATCCTTTCGCCATCTCCATCCTTCTCCCTTCCTTCCCTTCCATCCTCCTCTCCTCCATCCTCATCTCCTTATTCCCTTCCTCCCCACCTCTCCCTAAGCTCCTTCCTTCTCTAATCTCTCTATTCTCTCCTCCATCTCCTCCACTTCTTGCCTCTGCTTTCTCCTCATGTCCCCCAACTCCATTCCTCTCCTCTCCTCTCTCATATTTCCTTTCATATTTCATTATATTTTCTCCACCATCTCAGGCATCTCAGGCTATTCTAACCAGGTCAGAACAGCAGGATGGAGCGGCGGGGCGGTGTGTCCACAGACAGCCCATTACACCCATCCATCAGCCGGCCCGCCGAGGCAGTCGCCCAGGACGGGACGGGGGAGGGGGGGGGGGGGGGGCGAGGAGAGCGAGAAGACAGATTTAAGAGGGCCTCTATAGGAAGATTCATCGCTCCCGGCCCCGGCTCCTCCATCAGACGAAAAAAGAAATAAAAAACAGCCGCTACGCTCCGGCCGATCCGACTGCTGAGGCTTCATTTCTCTGTGGGGGGGAATTTGTGAGTCGTCCGGAGCGGAGCGGGGGATCGTAACTCAGGAAGAAGTAGCATGTCAGTTTTTACTCCTTACTTATTTCAAACTAAATGTTTCCGCACTTATTCGCTCCCCGACAGCAGTAATTGAAGCGTTTCATTCCAAAAAAAACTGTACAGTAGCCTATATCTGTTTAGGAAAAACTCTGCCTCCTGAACTTCATCTGTCAATATATGAAGTCAAATATATATATTTGTCAAACTGAAGAAAAGACAGCGCTCACCTGGTGTAAGGCTTGGTCGAGGTGCTGCAGCCAGAGAATTATAGACTTGAAAAAGGCATCCGCATCTGTGCAAAATCCATTTATTGCAAGCTCTTATTGAAAGCTTGCAATACTTTGATTTTTGATTTTTACACAGATTCAAAGTGAGCGGATGCCTTTTTTTAAATCAGTCAATAGTTCAAAATCACAGATGATTAAATCCTCCAAAACATGGAAGCAAAGTTCTTAACATGACAGTTACATATAACAGACTTTATGTGAATACCATCCATCATTTTGTTAGAGGTGTCAGTGGTTTCAAATGGTTGATTTTGGAATGAAACTCTTCAATTTGTTATTACTTCAACCAAGTTGGCAATTGCATCCATGGTCATCTTCAAAAATAACAAATCAAAAATCAGGATTAATCAGCTCCCTCTTCTTTGAATGATCAGGGAAAGCAATTGGTGTTGATGTCAAATCTTTTTGTTTCCTCTTACCGGATAAAATCAGAGTAAACAAAAAGGAAAGAAGAAGTCGAGGGAATAAATTTCACTCTGAGAAAATAAAACTTCACTGACATTTTTCAATCTGAGCTAGCCAGGAGGACAGCAGCTCATTATGCAGAAAACAAATGAAGGGATGGAGGTGGGCTGGATAGGTTTGGAAAACAGAAAGAGACTAGAGCGCTTAGTGGCTTCTAGTGTTCATGATTGTTGCTGCTGAAAAAAAACATTAGTTGGACTGAATTCTAGCCGACATAATCAATTTTTTAACACAAACGCACAGTGCCAAACTGCTCATCATCCAGAGGTGAAGATCAGTCAGAGATTACAGTCCTGCCTCTTTTACAATCAATATCCCATAAGTAAAGCAAAATATAAAGATATTGATTAAAGGAAACAGAACCAGGAGGATCAAAACTGACAGAATCCATCAAATGCAAAGTAAAGCACACAGTTCTGCATCAACAGAGATCAGAGATCAGGTCTGAGAGGTCGAGGAAGAAGCTGCTGAAGGGAAATAAAGACTTCACCAGCGTTCCCACCGGTCTGGGAAAAGCCTTGAAAGCTTGAGGATTTCAGAGGAATAAAACAAGGCCTGAAAATGAACGCATGGCCTTGAAAGCACTTGATTTTTTTTATTGAAATATACTGTAGGCTAGCACCAAATTTTATTCAATCATGAAGCCTCATCTGCGTGGATCAACACCCTGCGATGGAGAAATGCAGTTTGAAATTTCACCAGGGTCTCTTAAGTCTTACTGTCTGAGTCGACTCCTCCTCTAGCTCAACGAGACGTGAAGCCACGGTAATGTTGGGGGACTTGACCGATCTGAATCTTCCCCCCCAAAGGATAAAGGGTTTTGTTAGCCTAGCTATCACGGCTGCCAAAGGATGCACCACATCTAAATGGATACATGAGGATCCCCCCAGTATTACTCAGTGGATTAATGAGAGAGCTCATGTGCTCCTTTGGAGAAAATAACCCATGCCATGAGAGGTAGCCCACAGCTGTTCCATAAGACTTGGGATCCATGGATGACTTACATGGAATCTAATTCATTTACTAACTAGTTAACTTTTTTTTATTTTTTCTATCTCTAAGATGTAATATATCTTATTATGGCACTGGTTTTATGTTATGTTATGTTATGTTATGTTATGTTATGTTTTGTTATGTTATGTTATGTTATGCTGTTTTGTTATGTTATGTTATGTGATGTTATGTTATATGATGTGATGTGATGTGGTTATGTTATGTTATGTTATGTTTTGTTATGTTATGTTATGTTATGTTATGTTATGTTGTTTTGTTATGTTATGTTTTGTGATGTGATGTTATATGATATGATGTGATGTTATGATATGTTTTATGTTATGTTATGTTATGTTATGTTATGTTGTTTTGTTATGTTTTGTGATGTGATGTTATGTTATATGATGTGATGTGATGTGATGTGATGTGATGTGATGTCATGTTATGTTATGTTATGCTGTGAATATGGAAAATTAATAAACAGAGTCAATCTGTTATCAAATGAGAGGATGGAGATGAAGAGCGATGCAGAGTTGCTCTGTTTTCTGTTGGACTGGTAGCTTAGCTATCAGCTTTTCTACTACAACAAAGCTACGCAAACGGTATCTAGCTGCCAGCTCACACACACACACACACACACACACACACACACACTCTGACCAGAACTCCAGTTGTTCTGTATTAGAGTTCGGGCCGCTCCAGCCAGCGAGGCTTTTAGATATAAAAGGACTCACAGTGGTTTTGGTTGCAGGACTCACCTGCTGCCAAAAGGTCGACGCCCAGAAACGTCCCGAATGTTCAGAAATAATAAAATCCAGGCAGAAGGCAGCAGGCTCTCTGCAGACACACACACTGTCACACACTACCAATAAGTCATGATGGAGTAGGATCATTTGTGGATGAGTTTATATTTCAAGAGGGGAAATCCTGCTCAGTTTGCTTTTAACTTGACAAGATCCTGAGTGATAAATTAGGCCTCTGCAATGTTTAATATTGAAAAACATGGTAATTTTGATTTTTTGTGAACCCAGTTTGCTGAAAGGCTCTTCAAGGCGACACATTAGACACAAGAGTCTTCTAAAAAAAGTTGAGATGTTCTCTGGAAGGAAAATATTCCTTTAAAGAGCAAACTAATGATCTTATCTAGCTGATTTCTCCCATCAGACACCAGGAGAGTGTGAGTTGGGTTTAAAGCAGCCGGTCAGGACGCTGACTGACGGGTTTGATGCTAAGCGGCTCTGGCATCTCTGAAATAAGGGAAGCCGAGGTGAGTTCATGAATAAAAGTTAAAGGCTCGAACATGTCGACAGAATAAAAGCTTCCTTCATTTATTCATGGAAAGTGCCGGAGATCGTTTTACCGTGGAGTCAGAAGACATTACGGTTTCTTCTTTGTGGGTTGATAATCCTGATGAAGCTGAAACTGAAACAAACTGACTGACTGACTCACTGGGCAAACCCGAACATGAACCAAGCAGATGGCTTTCAAATTAACTGCCCAGCCGACCAAACGGCCAACTCACCGCCCTAATCAACAAATTAAGAGTGGAACCGCTGGCTGCGTCCGATACCAATATCCGGCTAATTTTTTTGAAGCAATAATGTTTATTATACAACAGTTAGTTCCCGTTGAGCAATTTGATTGGACAAGAGGCATTCCATGAGTGCTGATATACAGTATAGCAGCACTGGGACGTTTTACTGTATGTATCACTCCACTGCACAGCTGCTCTAATGTAACCGTGATCAGGCTGCGTTCACACATAGTGTTTTTTTATGTGGAGAAAGCTGCCTGGAGCTTCTTGTGAGGAGAAATAAAAAGCGGATCACGACAATGTCATCTGACGTTAGCTGAGTAGCTGCTAGCTAACCAGCTGGTTAGCACTTCTATCGGACAATACAGTGTTGTGCAACAAACAAATGCTTACCAGATATTCCCAGTACACGTCCACACAAAACTCTAACTTCATTCACACCTAGTCGCGACAACGCAAATATGGAGGCATTTGACCTGAATTATGAACGGTTGGCCGAGGTGGAAGATTGGGAAGAAAGTAAGCTGAAATGGTCTGTGCTAACCTCAAAGTAGCTGCTAGCCTGCAGTCAGGAAACAGTTTACCTGTTGCTTGGCAACACTTGATAGTGAATCCTGAGGGACTTTTTGTTGGCGGAGAAAAATAACAGACAAAAATCATCTGTTGTCTCAAATTACCATTACTTGATGAATAGCTTTGTTTATACAACTGTTGTATAAAAGCACACTCGAGGTCGTGCTGTTGTCCTGGATATCAGCACGGCTGTGATTCGGTCGTAGGATTGGCTGAAGTTTGGCCGAAGATAGTATAGCCTACAAGATGATAATATGCCGAAGATGCCGAAGATGATATACAGTACAACAGCACTCCCTCTCGTGTGATATTACTTAAATGAAGTGTCCGAAACGTTGTCCGGTCGTTGCCGATATACAGTAAAAGTCGTCGGCACACTAGATTTTCTCTTAGATGATTTGTTTTCTGCATTAGTGTGTCAGTAGACTGAAACTTTTAGTTTCATTATTTTTGAAAGCATCTTCGCTTCACGGAGTTCACTATATGACAAACAGTGCATAGGGAATAGTGATAGAGTGAATGAGTGAACCATTCTGAACGCACTACAGTGCATAATAATGCTAAATAGATGGTTTGCAAATTCTTAAAGTTCCCACATGGTGTAAAACAGGACTCCCCTCTCCTCTGTGACTCTAAAGGAGTTGGATGGTCTATCTAAACATGGTGAAAGTATCAAAACTAAATCCACACAATCCATATTAGTGCAGCGAGCCTCTAAACGAGCCGTTTGGACTTCCGTAACTTTGTGGCGTCACAAAGGTTCGCTCATTATCATTTTTGTAAGAAATAATAGACTAACAAAGTGTTTTTTTCAAAGCGGTTGAGCGGTTGTCATTGTTTATTACCGGAGAGTTTTCCCTACCTGTAGCCGCCGGGCCGCGGCGTCTCACGTTTCACTCTGGAAACGGTTAGCCGATCGGAACAGAGGGGGTCGTTAATATTAATGAGCCTTAAAGACACGGAGACAGAAACAGCCTGTTCTTGGTAAGGCTCAGAGAGATGCTGGAAAATGAACGTGGAGAAATGGATTGAGAGTGTTTTTGGTTCATGACACCACACACACAGCTTTGAATGGACAGAAAGACACAAAATAAAACTCTGGACAGTGGAGAATATGGACATTTAACCTTTGTGTTACATAGCAGCCACAATGATGTAATGCTCCCTAACTGACCACATGACTAAATAACTGACTGACTAAACAGCTGATTAACTAAATAACTGACTGGTGTCTGTGCTGCAGGAAGCTAGCTGCTGTATTTACTGTCAGTTTTACAGCAGCTATAGCACTGAATACAGCTTCAAATACAGCAGTGACTCATGGGGCGTGTGTGTGTGTGTGTGTGTGTGTGTGTGTGTGTGTAAGCACATTGCCATTAGCTGCAGCATTATTACCGGGCTACATAACTTTAGAGGAAGCTGTCTCTCTATGTTTCTGTGTGTGTGTGTGTGTGTGTGTGTGTGTGTGTGTGTGTGTGCGTTTGTGTGTGTGTGTGTGTGTGTGTATTCCCCTGCAGTGCCATGAACCAGTCCTTTATACAGACACATACCAACACAAAAACAACCAACCTGCCACAGCCTCAGCCGAGCCAGAAGCTTCCAACACACACACACGCACGCACGCACACACACACACACACACACACACACACAAACACACACACACACACACACATACACACACCAAGAAGCAAATGATGTATATTCTGTGATAGTCTTAGTATTTGTGCAGTTTCTCTCGCTCCCATCCCACTAGAATACACTTTCACACATTCATACACACACACACACACACCTCCCCATTAATCGTAGAGTAAGGGTGTGTGTGTGTGTGTGTGTGTGTGTGTGTGTGTGTGTGTGTGTGTGTGTGTGAGATCTGGCAGGCGGAGGCAGAGGGAGATGAATTGCGCTCAGCACCATGGAGAATTGTTTAATAAACATTTTTATTAGCTTCTTTCACAGCAACTGTGTCTGTCTGCTGGAGGAAAATCCATCCAACACACAACACACACACACTGGAAACACTGGGAACACTGGGAACACTGGGAACACTGGGAACACTGGGAACACTGGGAACACTGGACAATAATCTGAGATATTTTCAGATAAATAAATGTCTCTTGTCTGTCTCTAACTCAACAGTGATCTAACCAATATCCAGTTCATAAATATTTTCCATTATCTGTTCTAAACAGCCGGTGTCTGGTAGAAAATCAATAGAAGAAGAAGAAGAAGAGCTGGGTAGTTAGCATGAGCAGCGATAGCCGCCATGGCTGAACAGACAAAGAAGAGAGAAACTCAAACTGTCTGTATCGACAGGAAAAATCCAAGGAAGGCGAAAGTTTCGGAGCCAAAACTGAGATGAGAAACAATCTGAGATGACGAGGGAGGATGAGGAGCGATGAAGATGTGGCTCTTTCTCTTTTGGACAAGCAGGTTTTCCCATCATTTATGAGCCACAGTCAACACTGAGGATAACAACATATATTATGTAAGGGATAATGCCCGACGAGGTGTCCATTATTGGAGGCAACCGGTTCTGGCCTCCCCGTCATCTATTAATTCCTGGTAATGGACTCCTCGAAGGACATTATCCCGCTTATACGATGGTAACTTACCAAAGAAAAAGAAATGAAGACCATTCATTTATATTTTCATGGGTTTTGTAATCAAAATCTAAAGTTTTTCACAAGCCATAACTTAGTTTCCCTGGTAACACCTGAGGGTTTGACTAATACCTGGAACAATCATTACCATCCCATAAGGTTCTTATGCAACGGAAACGTTGTTCACTGCTCCAGTAAATAGGACGAACCTTAGATAGGACTTGGCAGCAGGAGATATTTCTAGTCCGCTCAGCTCATAGAACCCTTTGGCTCAGCTAGGAGCCAGAAAGCTAACGTTATGCTAGCAACATTCAAAGTCAATAACAAACAGTAAATATAATTTGACAGTATGTTTAACAACAAGACTAGCTAGCTATCAGCCATGTCATTGTCCCCAAATCAATATCAAGATTTTCACAGACATACAAATTGTAAACGAAGGCTTTGACTGCGTCCCTGTTGCTATGGTTACTCATTTTAGATACAGGCTGATGCTACGTAGCCAGAGCATTAATTTAGAACGGTGAACAGACAGTTTCACTGGAACTATTTAGTAGGTGTCCATTATCAGGAATTAATGGACACCCTGCAGCCAATCAGAATCGAGTATTCACTCAGACCATGGTATAATACAGTATGTTGGTCAGCGCCGACATTGATTGCAAAACAGCAAAACAAACGACCGCTGATCACCAAACGACCACCGAAAATCAACATCCAGCATGATCACTTTAACTAAACTCCAAACCCAAACCTGTGTGAAGCCTGACATCTAAAGGTACAACAGCATGCTACTGAAATGGCCATCTGCTATTGGCTGATCCTTGGTGCCAGGTGATGATGTCACCTTCTATAGAGTACAACAGGTGGTGACACACACACACACATGTATAACAGAAGAGAGGAGGAAAGACAAAGAGAGAGAAAGTGACCAAAACAAAAATAAATAAAAGTGGAGTGTTCTGCTCACAGGGTTTTATCTGTTTCTACTCTCCTCTGCTGCATTATAACGTGCATTACCTCCTTTCACCTCTAGAGGGCAGAACTGATTATACTGGTAAAGGTGAAGGTCATGTGATGTTTGATTGACAGGTGGATTTGATGAGGATTTGGCCATTGGAGCACCAAATCCTCATACCAACTTTATTGGTATGAATCACACATTAAGCATATATGTTATAATCTTTTTTATGTGTGTTTATGTGTTTTATGTCATGACTTTTTTATTATCTTTATCCTCATTTTTCTTCTATGTGCTATTTCATTTTTTTTATCCCGGTGTTATAAGCACTAATTTCACTAATCAGTGTTATCATCTGTAATGTAAATAATGTAAATATCAGCATAATTAGTTATCACAAATAATACAAATATTATAAAACTGCTTTGACTTGAACTACAGTCTGTATTCTGCTTTTATTCTTATCGTTTTAATTATTCTGTGTTTGTATTTTACTCCTTTTTATTGTTTGCTCACAAAGTGCTTCACAAAATAAATACAGAATGTCTGGTTTGTTAAGTGCTCTATAAAAACAATAGTAATAATTTCCTCAGTAATATATAGATATATATCAGGATATTATCAGTAATAAAGTAAACAATGAAATAAAAGTAACAATAAAATTCCATTAATAATTAACTGTGTGTCTTGTCTCTGTGTTTTAGGCTTCCTGCCAGTCAGACACTTAGAGCCTCAGTGTCTTGGAGGACAAGATTTACCTTCTCCTCCTCCCTTTTCTCCTCTCTCTCTCTCTCTCTCTCTCTCTCTCTCTCTCTCTCTCTCTCCCTCTCTCTCTCGTCTGTTTTCTCCTTGTACTTTCGTCTCGTTTCCTCCTTGTCCTTCCTCAAAGGGACAGGAGGAATTTTATGACGTTCTCTCTGTAAAATTGACTTTTAAAACAGCGGCAGGCAGACGGCCGCTTCCTCGTCTGTCGTCTCTCCTCTGATAGGTTGACAGCAGCAACATTTACCAGCCAATCAAACAGCAGTCGAGCTTTTTCGGCAGGAAGTACGTGATCTGCAGAAGCCTGCTGGTTGTGGATTGTGATCAGAGGGTCGCTGGTTCTAATCCCCGTTCTTTATGGATATTAGCATAAAAGAGTTCTACTTATGTCCAGTCTGGAGGATGCAGTAAAAGCCAAATACTGTTTTTAAAAGTCTTGGCAACACATTCAATAGGGAACTGTGACTGTGTCTAAATTTTTGGTTGTTTTAACCCCAATCCAAATTTTATTTCCTCTTGATTTTACAATACAGTTTTGTGTTTCTATTTTGTAAGTTATTTTCTTTGTAGTATTATCTGCAACTTTATTTAAGTTTAATTGCTGCTGTCTTGGACGGGTCTCTCTTGCAAAAGAGATTTTAAATAAGGGTTAAATAAAAAAATAAAATAAAATATGTCAAATGAGTCGGGGAATCCACTTCAAAACAGGCCAGCAGGGGCACAAAACTGATGCAAAAATGATGGAAAAACAAATGGGCTTCATGGTAAGAAATGTAAAATTGACTCCTGAGCATTTCTGAAGCAATACTAGACTAATAGACTAGGTAATTCATTTAATTTATTGAATTATTGCAGCATTGAGTCACATTTGAGACACAATACCCTCCACAACACAATAATAAAACAAATAAAAAATATGGGTGTACTATGTTGTGGGTTTCACCATCGAACAGGGTTATGACACCCTCATCCTCAGCACATAAAGTAAGTCATCTAAATAAATTAAAAACACTGGGAAAACTGTAATGGCAGCTGCTGGTCAGTTCCTCTTATCAAACAGCCGGAGTATCGGCAGGCGGAGCAACAAACGCTGCCGAGGAAATGATTTTCCCCTCAAGAAACACAAATAATGATTAATTAACTGTATGAACTTTACCGGCACAGTTGTTTTTGAACAGATAACAGATAGGTCGTAAACCAGTACCTTCGATAAAGGTTACTGCAATAAAGCGTATTAAAAACTCAATTTCATCTTTATCAGCCTGGAATCCATGTCACTTTTAATTAAATGTAGTCGATTATAATTTCATACCAAATTCCCTATGTATAAATCAAGCCTTCCTCTCTGAGCTTTGTGAACACTAGAGGGCGACATGCTGACTTTCCCTCCATATACAGGATAAACACCAGGCAATACATCGCTGTTGTCATGTGAAAACCTCCTAACTCCAACTTTGGTGATTTTGAAAGGCGAAACCAAAGGAGTGAAAAACTGGACTTGTACTGGATTTTAACTTGTAATTTTAAATTGCTTTTTTAAACTGTATTTGTACATAATTTTTGCTCTCTTGCTTATTATCCATTACCCTTTACTCTGTCTTGTTATGTTGATGTTTATTATTGTTGTTTGCTGTTTTTTGTTTAGTTTTTGTTTTGTTGTGTAATGGATATATGTTTTCATGAAGCACACTGCAGGAGAATCCAAGCAACTGTCTCGTTGATGTGGCAATAAAATTAAGTCTGAGTAAAAAAAAACCCAAAATCTTCAAAATTCTTTAGTTGCAGACGGTTACATGCAATCTAATGCAATTGGAGCCTCTGGCCCCGCCCACAATCGGTCAGAATAGAGCAACATATAAACCAAGTCACTCATAGTGTGAACGCACAGTTAAGCTTTCTCCAAACGCAATGTAGGGAAAAGGCAGAAAGATGAATAATCAAACAATATCACTTTTTCCAGGTTTTGTGCTCCTTGCACCAGATTATGCATCTTTATGCGTTGGTTGGTCTTGGATACAAACGGTTTATGAAATGCCGGCTGACCATGGATGCCAGTTTTTGGAAGCTCCTGATGTAGTTTTTGTTAACACAGTGTCACAACATGTTGATTCAGTTCTGTG